>NW_027616713.1:0-204032 GCF_964187855.1 Myxine glutinosa
GTGGTTTTTCAACACTAACACAAGTGCGAAAAGTGGTTTTTCAACACTATCACAAGAGCAAAAAGTGTTTTTTCCACACTAATACAAGTGCAAAGGTGGTTTCCTGCACCAACACAAGTGCAAAAAGTGGTTTTTCAACACTAACACAAGTGCGAAAAGTGGTTTTTCAACACTATCACAAGTGCAAAAAGTGTTTTTTCCACACTAATACAAGTGCAAAAGTGGTTTCCTGCACCAACACAAGTGGGAAAAGTGGATTTTCAACACTAACACAAGTGCGAAAAGTGGGTTTTCAACACTAACACAAGTGCGAAAAGTGGTTTTTCAACACTATCGCAAGTGCAAAAGTGGTTTCCTGCACCAACACAAGTGCGAAAAGTGGTTTTTCAACACTAACACAAGTGCGAAAAGTGGTTTTTCAACACTATCACAAGTGCAAAAAGTGTTTTTTCCACACTAATACAAGTGCAAAAGTGGTTTCCTGCACTAACACAAGTGCGAAAAGTGGTTTTTCAACACTAACACAAGTGCAAAAAGTGGTTTTTCAACACTATCACAAGTGCAAAAAGTGTTTTTTCCACACTAATACAAGTGCAAAAGTGGTTTCCTGCACCAACACAAGTGCGAAAAGTGGATTTTCAACACTAACACAAGTGCGAAAAGTGGGTTTTCAACACTAACACAAGTGCGAAAAGTGGTTTCCTTCACTAACACAAGTGCGAAAAGTGGTTTTTCAACACTAACACAAGTGCGAAAAGTGGGTTTTCAACACTAACACAAGTGCGAAAAGTGGTTTTTCCACACTAATACAAGTGCAAAAGTGGTTTCCTGCACCAACACAAGTGCGAAAAGTGGTTTTTCAACACTATCACAAGTGCAAAAAGTGTTTTTTCCACACTAATACAAGTGCAAAAGTGGTTTCCTGCACCAACACAAGTGCGAAAAGTGGTTTTTCAACACTAACACAAGTGCGAAAAGTGGTTTTTCAACACTATCACAAGTGCGAAAAGTGGGTTTTCAACACTATCACAAGTGTAAAAAGTGATTTTTCCACAGTAATACAAGTGCAAAAGTGGTTTCCTGTACCAACACAAGTGTGAAAAGTGGGTTTTCAACACTATCACAAGTGCAAAAAGTGTTTTTTCCACACTAATACAAGTGCAAAAGTGGTTTCCTGCACCAACCCAAGTGGGAAAAGTGGATTTTCAACACTAACACAAGTGCGAAAAGTGGGTTTTCAACACTAACACAAGTGCGAAAATTGGTTTTTCAACACTAACACAAGTGCGAAAAGTGGTTTTCCCACACTAATACAAGTGCAAAAGTGGTTTCCTGCACCAACACAGGTGCGAAAAGTGGTTTTTCAACACTAACACAAGTGCGAAAAGTGGTTTTTCAACACTATCACAAGTGCAAAAAGTGTTTTTTCCACACTAATACAAGTGCAAATGTGGTTTCCTGCACCAACACAAGTGCGAAAAGTGGTTTTTCAACACTAACACAAGTGCGAAAAGTGGTTTTTCAACACTATCACAAGTGCAAAAGTGGTTTCCTGCACCAACACAAGTGCGAAAAGTGGTTTTTCAACACTAACACAAGTGCGAAAAGTGGTTTTTCAACACTATCACAAGTGCAAAAAGTGTTTTTTCCACACTAATACAAGTGCAAAAGTGGTTTCCTGCACTAACACAAGTGCGAAAAGTGGTTTTTCAACACTAACACAAGTGCAAAAAGTGGTTTTTCAACACTATCACAAGTGCAAAAAGTGTTTTTTCCACACTAATACAAGTGCAAAAGTGGTTTCCTGCACCAACACAAGTGCGAAAAGTGGATTTTCAACACTAACACAAGTGCGAAAAGTGGGTTTTCAACACTAACACAAGTGCGAAAAGTGGTTTCCTTCACTAACACAAGTGCGAAAAGTGGTTTTTCAACACTAACACAAGTGCAAAAAGTGGGTTTTCAACAATAACACAAGTGCGAAAAGTGGTTTTTCCACACTAATACAAGTGCAAAAGTGGTTTCCTGCACCAACACAAGTGTGAAAAGTGGTTTTTCAACACTAACACAAGTGCGAAAAGTGGTTTTTCAACACTATCACAAGTGCAAAAAGTGTTTTTTCCACACTAATACAAGTGCAAAAGTGGTTTCCTGCACCAACACAAGTGCGAAAAGTGGTTTTTCAACACTAACACAAGTGCGAAAAGTGGTTTTTCAACACTATCACAAGTGCAAAAAGTGTTTTTTCCACACTAATACAAGTGCAAAAGTGGTTTCCTGCACCAACCCAAGTGGGAAAAGTGGATTTTCAACACTAACACAAGTGCGAAAAGTGGGTTTTCAACACTAACACAAGTGCGAAAATTGGTTTTTCAACACTAACACAAGTGCGAAAAGTGGTTTTTCCACACTAATACAAGTGCAAAAAGTGTTTTTTCCACACTAATACAAGTGCAAAAGTGGTTTCCTGCACCAACACAAGTGCGAAAAGTGGTTTTTCAACACTAACACAAGTGCGAAAAGTGGTTTTTCAACACTAACACAAGTGCGAAAAGTGGTTTTTTCCACACTAATACAAGTGCAAAATTGGTTTCCTGCACCAACACAAGTGCGAAAAGTGGTTTTTCAACACTAACACAAGTGCGAAAAGTGGTTTTTCAACACTAACACAAGTGCGAAAAGTGGTTTTTCAACACTAACACAAGTGCGAAAAGTGGTTTTTCCACACTAATACAAGTGCAAAAGTGGTTTCCTGCACCAACACAGGTGCGAAAAGTGGTTTTTCAACACTAACACAAGTGCGAAAAGTGGTTTTTCAACACTATCACAAGTGCGAAAAGTGGTTTTTCAACACTATCACAAGTGCAAAAAGTGATTTTTCCACAGTAATACAAGTGCAAAAGTGGTTTCCTGTACCAACACAAGTGGGAAAAGTGGATTTTCAACACTAACACAAGTGCGAAAAGTGGGTTTTCAACACTAACACAAGTGCGAAAAGTGGTTTCCTTCACTAACACAAGTGCGAAAAGTGGTTTTTGAACACTAACACAAGTGCAAAAAGTGGTTTTTCAACACTAACACAGTTGCGAAAAGTGGTTTTTCCACACTAATACAAGTGCAAAAGTGGTTTCCTGCACAAACACAAGTGCGAAAAGTGGTTTTTCAACACTAACACAAGTGCGAAAAGTGGTTTTTCAACACTATCACAAGTGCAAAAAGTGTTTTTTCCACACTAATACAAGTGCAAAGGTGGTTTGCTGCACCAACACAAGTGCAAAAAGTGGTTTTTCAACACTAACACAAGTGCGAAAAGTGGTTTTTCAACACTATCACAAGTGCAAAAAGTGTTTTTTCCACACTAATACAAGTGCAAAAGTGGTTTCCTGCACCAACACAAGTGGGAAAAGTGGATTTTCAACACTAACACAAGTGCGAAAAGTGGTTTTTCAACACTATCGCAAGTGCAAAAGTGGTTTCCTGCACCAACACAAGTGCGAAAAGTGGTTTTTCAACACTAACACAAGTGCGAAAAGTGGTTTTTCAACACTATCACAAGTGCAAAAAGTGTTTTTTCCACACTAATACAAGTGCAAAAGTGGTTTCCTGCACTAACACAAGTGCGAAAAGTGGTTTTTCAACACTAACACAAGTGCGAAAAGTGTTTTTTCCACACTAATACAAGTGCAAAAGTGGTTTCCTGCACCAACACAAGTGCGAAAAGTGGATTTTCAACACTAACACAAGTGCGAAAAGTGGGTTTTCAACACTAACACAAGTGAGAAAAGTGGTTTCCTTCACTAACACAAGTGCAAAAGTGGTTTCCTGCACCAACCCAGGTGGGAAAAGTGGATTTTCAACACTAACACAAGTGCGAAAAGTGGGTTTTCAACACTAACACAAGTGCGAAAATTGGTTTTTCAACACTAACACAAGTGCGAAAAGTGGTTTTTCCACACTAATACAAGTGCAAAAGTGGTTTCCTGCGCCAACACAGGTGCGAAAAGTGGTTTTTCAACACTAACACAAGTGCGAAAAGTGGTTTTTCAACACTATCACAAGTGCAAAAAGTGTTTTTTCCACACTAATACAAGTGCAAAAGTGGTTTCCTGCACCAACACAAGTGCGAAAAGTGGTTTTTCAACACTAACACAAGTGCGAAAAGTGGTTTTTCAACACTAACACAAGTGCGAAAAGTGGTTTTTTCCACACTAATACAAGTGCAAAATTGGTTTCCTGCACCAACACAAGTGCGAAAAGTGGTTTTTCAACACTAACACAAGTGCGAAAAGTGGTTTTTCAACACTAACACAAGTGCGAAAAGTGGTTTTTCAACACTAACACAAGTGCGAAAAGTGGTTTTTCCACACTAATACAAGTGCAAAAGTGGTTTCCTGCACCAACACAGGTGCGAAAAGTGGTTTTTCAACACTAACACAAGTGCGAAAAGTGGT
Organism: Myxine glutinosa; assembly: GCF_964187855.1. NCBI lineage: Eukaryota > Metazoa > Chordata > Myxini > Myxiniformes > Myxinidae > Myxine > Myxine glutinosa. Next base: position 4,452 of record NW_027616713.1, read on the forward strand.
TTTTCAACACTATCACAAGTGCGAAAAGTGGTTTTTCAACACTATCACAAGTGCAAAAAGTGATTTTTCCACAGTAATACAAGGGCAAAAGTGGTTTCCTGTACCAACACAAGTGGGCAACGTGGATTTTCAACACTAACACAAGTGCGAAAAGTGGGTTTACAACACTAAAAACAAGTGCGAAAAGTGGTTTCCTTCACTAACACAAGTGCGAAAAGTGGTTTTTGAACACTAACACAAGTGCAAAAAGTGGTTTTTCAACACTAACACAGTTGCGAAAAGTGGTTTTTCCACACTAATACAAGTGCAAAAGTGGTTTCCTGCACAAACACAAGTGCGAAAAGTGGTTTTTCAACACTAACACAAGTGCGAAAAGTGGTTTTTCAACACTATCACAAGAGCAAAAAGTGTTTTTTCCACACTAATACAAGTGCAAAGGTGGTTTCCTGCACCAACACAAGTGCAAAAAGTGGTTTTTCAACACTAACACAAGTGCGAAAAGTTGTTTTTCAACACTATCACAAGTGCAAAAAGTGTTTTTTCCGCACTAATACAAGTGCAAAGGTGGTTTCCTGCACCAACACAAGTGCAAAAAGTGGTTTTTCAACACTAACACAAGTGCGAAAAGTGGTTTTTCAACACTATCACAAGTGCAAAAAGTGTTTTTTCCACACTAATACAAGTGCAAAAGTGGTTTCCTGCACCAACACAAGTGGGAAAAGTGGATTTTCAACAATAACACAAGTGCGAAAAGTGGGTTTTCAACACTAACACAAGTGCGAAAAGTGGTTTTTCAACACTATCGCAAGTGCAAAAGTGGTTTCCTGCACCAACACAAGTGCGAAAAGTGGTTTTTCAACACTAACACAAGTGCGAAAAGTGGTTTTTCAACACTATCACAAGTGCAAAAAGTGTTTTTCCACACTAATACAAGTGCAAAAGTGGTTTCCTGCACTAACACAAGTGCGAAAAGTGGTTTTTCAACACTAACACAAGTGCGAAAAGTGTTTTTTCCACACTAATACAAGTGCAAAAGTGGTTTCCTGCACCAACACAAGTGCGAAAAGTGGATTTTCAACACTAACACAAGTGCGAAAAGTGGGTTTTCAACACTAACACAAGTGAGAAAAGTGGTTTCCTTCACTAACACAAGTGCAAAAGTGGTTTCCTGCACCAACCCAGGTGGGAAAAGTGGATTTTCAACACTAACACAAGTGCGAAAAGTGGGTTTTCAACACTAACACAAGTGCGAAAATTGGTTTTTCAACACTAACACAAGTGCGAAAAGTGGTTTTTCCACACTAATACAAGTGCAAAAGTGGTTTCCTGCGCCAACACAGGTGCGAAAAGTGGTTTTTCAACACTAACACAAGTGCGAAAAGTGGTTTTTCAACACTATCACAAGTGCAAAAAGTGTTTTTTCCACACTAATACAAGTGCAAAAGTGGTTTCCTGCACCAACACAAGTGCGAAAAGTGGTTTTTCAACACTAACACAAGTGCGAAAAGTGGTTTTTCAACACTAACACAAGTGCGAAAAGTGGTTTTTTCCACACTAATACAAGTGCAAAATTGGTTTCCTGCACCAACACAAGTGCGAAAAGTGGTTTTTCAACACTAACACAAGTGCGAAAAGTGGTTTTTCAACACTAACACAAGTGCGAAAAGTGGTTTTTCAACACTAACACAAGTGCGAAAAGTGGTTTTTCCACACTAATACAAGTGCAAAAGTGGTTTCCTGCACCAACACAGGTGCGAAAAGTGGTTTTTCAACACTAACACAAGTGCGAAAAGTGGTTTTTCAACACTATCACAAGTGCGAAAAGTGGTTTTTCAACACTATCACAAGTGCAAAAAGTGATTTTTCCACAGTAATACAAGTGCAAAAGTGGTTTCCTGTACCAACACAAGTGGGAAAAGTGGATTTTCAACACTAACACAAGTGCGAAAAGTGGGTTTACAACACTAACACAAGTGCGAAAAGTGGTTTCCTTCACTAACACAAGTGCGAAAAGTGGTTTTTGAACACTAACACAAGTGCAAAAAGTGGTTTTTCAACACTAACACAGTTGCGAAAAGTGGTTTTTCCACACTAATACAAGTGCAAAAGTGGTTTCCTGCACAAACACAAGTGCGAAAAGTGGTTTTTCAACACTAACACAAGTGCGAAAAGTGGTTTTTCAACACTATCACAAGAGCAAAAAGTGTTTTTTCCACACTAATACAAGTGCAAAGGTGGTTTCCTGCACCAACACAAGTGCAAAAAGTGGTTTTTCAACACTAACACAAGTGCGAAAAGTGGTTTTTCAACACTATCACAAGTGCAAAAAGTGTTTTTTCCACACTAATACAAGTGCAAAAGTGGTTTCCTGCACCAACACAAGTGGGAAAAGTGGATTTTCAACACTAACACAAGTGCGAAAAGTGGGTTTTCAACACTAACACAAGTGCGAAAAGTGGTTTTTCAACACTATCGCAAGTGCAAAAGTGGTTTCCTGCACCAACACAAGTGCGAAAAGTGGTTTTTCAACACTAACACAAGTGCGAAAAGTGGTTTTTCAACACTATCACAAGTGCAAAAAGTGTTTTTTCCACACTAATACAAGTGCAAAAGTGGTTTCCTGCACTAACACAAGTGCGAAAAGTGTTTTTTCAACACTAACACAAGTGCGAAAAGTGGTTTTTCAACACTATCACAAGTGCAAAAAGTGTTTTTTCCACACTAATACAAGTGCAAAAGTGGTTTCCTGCACTAACACAAGTGCGAAAAGTGGTTTTTCAACACTAACACAAGTGCGAAAAGTGTTTTTTCCACACTAATACAAGTGCAAAAGTGGTTTCCTGCACTAACACAAGTGCGAAAAGTGGTTTTTCAACACTAACACAAGTGCGAAAAGTGGTTTTTCAACACTATCACAAGTGCAAAAAGTGTTTTTTCCACACTAATACAAGTGCAAAAGTGGTTTCCTGCACTAACACAAGAGCGAAAAGTGGTTTTTCAACACTAACACAAGTGCGAAAAGTGGTTTTTCAACACTATCACAAGTGCAAAAAGTGTTTTTTCCACACTAATACAAGTGCAAAAGTGGTTTCCTGCACTAACACAAGTGCGAAAAGTGGTTTTTCAACACTAACACAAGTGCGAAAAGTGTTTTTTCCACACTAATACAAGTGCAAAAGTGGTTTCCTGCACCAACACAAGTGCGAAAAGTGGATTTTCAACACTAACACAAGTGCGAAAAGTGGGTTTTCAACACTAACACAAGTGAGAAAAGTGGTTTCCTTCACTAACACAAGTGCAAAAGTGGTTTCCTGCACCAACCCAGGTGGGAAAAGTGGATTTTCAACACTAACACAAGTGCGAAAAGTGGGTTTTCAACACTAACACAAGTGCGAAAATTGGTTTTTCAACACTAACACAAGTGCGAAAAGTGGTTTTTCCACACTAATACAAGTGCAAAAGTGGTTTCCTGCACCAACACAGGTGCGAAAAGTGGTTTTTCAACACTAACACGAGTGCGAAAAGTGGTTTTCAACACTATCACAAGTGCAAAAAGTGTTTTTTCCACACTAATACAAGTGCAAAAGTGGTTTCCTGCACCAACACAAGTGCGAAAAGTGGTTTTTCAACACTAACACAAGTGCGAAAAGTGGTTTTTCAACACTAACACAAGTGCGAAAAGTGGTTTTTTCCACACTAATACAAGTGCAAAATTGGTTTCCTGCACCAACACAAGTGCGAAAAGTGGTTTTTCAACACTAACACAAGTGCGAAAAGTGGTTTTTCAACACTAACACAAGTGCGAAAAGTGGTTTTTCAACACTAACACAAGTGCGAAAAGTGGTTTTTCCACACTAATACAAGTGCAAAAGTGGTTTCCTGCACCAACACAGGTGCGAAAAGTGGTTTTTCAACACTAACACAAGTGCGAAAAGTGGTTTTTCAACACTATCACAAGTGCGAAAAGTGGTTTTTCAACACTATCACAAGTGCAAAAAGTGATTTTTCCACAGTAATACAAGGGCAAAAGTGGTTTCCTGTACCAACACAAGTGGGAAAAGTGGATTTTCAACACTAACACAAGTGCGAAAAGTGGGTTTACAACACTAACACAAGTGCGAAAAGTGGTTTCCTTCACTAACACAAGTGCGAAAAGTGGTTTTTGAACACTAACACAAGTGCAAAAAGTGGTTTTTCAACACTAACACAGTTGCGAAAAGTGGTTTTTCCACACTAATACAAGTGCAAAAGTGGTTTCCTGCACAAACACAAGTGCGAAAAGTGGTTTTTCAACACTAACACAAGTGCGAAAAGTGGTTTTTCAACACTATCACAAGAGCAAAAAGTGTTTTTTCCACACTAATACAAGTGCAAAGGTGGTTTCCTGCACCAACACAAGTGCAAAAAGTGGTTTTTCAACACTAACACAAGTGCGAAAAGTGGTTTTTCAACACTATCACAAGTGCAAAAAGTGTTTTTTCCACACTAATACAAGTGCAAAGGTGGTTTCCTGCACCAACACAAGTGCAAAAAGTGGTTTTTCAACACTAACACAAGTGCGAAAAGTGGTTTTTCAACACTATCACAAGTGCAAAAAGTGTTTTTTCCACACTAATACAAGTGCAAAAGTGGTTTCCTGCACCAACACAAGTGGGAAAAGTGGATTTTCAACACTAACACAAGTGCGAAAAGTGGGTTTTCAACACTAACACAAGTGCGAAAAGTGGTTTTTCAACACCATCGCAAGTGCAAAAGTGGTTTCCTGCACCAACACAAGTGCGAAAAGTGGTTTTTCAACACTAACACAAGTGCGAAAAGTGGTTTTTCAACACTATCACAAGTGCAAAAAGTGTTTTTCCACACTAATACAAGTGCAAAAGTGGTTTCCTGCACTAACACAAGTGCGAAAAGTGGTTTTTCAACACTAACACAAGTGCGAAAAGTGTTTTTTCCACACTAATACAAGTGCAAAAGTGGTTTCCTGCACCAACACAAGTGCGAAAAGTGGATTTTCAACACTAACACAAGTGCGAAAAGTGGGTTTTCAACACTAACACAAGTGAGAAAAGTGGTTTCCTTCACTAACACAAGTGCAAAAGTGGTTTCCTGCACCAACCCAGGTGGGAAAAGTGGATTTTCAACACTAACACAAGTGCGAAAAGTGGGTTTTCAACACTAACACAAGTGCGAAAATTGGTTTTTCAACACTAACACAAGTGCGAAAAGTGGTTTTTCCACACTAATACAAGTGCAAAAGTGGTTTCCTGCGCCAACACAGGTGCGAAAAGTGGTTTTTCAACACTAACACAAGTGCGAAAAGTGGTTTTTCAACACTATCACAAGTGCAAAAAGTGTTTTTTCCACACTAATACAAGTGCAAAAGTGGTTTCCTGCACCAACACAAGTGCGAAAAGTGGTTTTTCAACACTAACACAAGTGCGAAAAGTGGTTTTTCAACACTAACACAAGTGCGAAAAGTGGTTTTTTCCACACTAATACAAGTGCAAAATTGGTTTCCTGCACCAACACAAGTGCGAAAAGTGGTTTTTCAACACTAACACAAGTGCGAAAAGTGGTTTATCAACACTAACACAAGTGCGAAAAGTGGTTTTTCAACACTAACACAAGTGCGAAAAGTGGTTTTTCCACACTAATACAAGTGCAAAAGTGGTTTCCTGCACCAACACAGGTGCGAAAAGTGGTTTTTCAACACTAACACAAGTGCGAAAAGTGGTTTTTCAACACTATCACAAGTGCGAAAAGTGGTTTTTCAACACTATCACAAGTGCAAAAAGTGATTTTTCCACAGTAATACAAGTGCAAAAGTGGTTTCCTTTACCAACACAAGTGGGAAAAGTGGATTTTCAACACTAACACAAGTGCGAAAAGTGGGTTTACAACACTAACACAAGTGCGAAAAGTGGTTTCCTTCACTAACACAAGTGCGAAAAGTGGTTTTTGAACACTAACACAAGTGCAAAAAGTGTTTTTTCAACACTAACACAGTTGCGAAAAGTGGTTTTTCCACACTAATACAAGTGCAAAAGTGGTTTCCTGCACAAACACAAGTGCGAAAAGTGGTTTTTCAACACTAACACAAGTGCGAAAAGTGGTTTTTCAACACTATCACAAGAGCAAAAAGTGTTTTTTCCACACTAATAAAAGTGCAAAGGTGGTTTCCTGCACCAACACAAGTGCAAAAAGTGGTTTTTCAACACTAACACAAGTGCGAAAAGTGGTTTTTCAACACTATCACAAGTGCAAAAAGTGTTTTTTCCACACTAATACAAGTGCAAAAGTGGTTTCCTGCACCAACACAAGTGGGAAAAGTGGATTTTCAACACTAACACAAGTGCGAAAAGTGGGTTTTCAACACTAACACAAGTGCGAAAAGTGGTTTTTCAACACTATCGCAAGTGCAAAAGTGGTTTCCTGCACCAACACAAGTGCGAAAAGTGGTTTTTCAACACTAACACAAGTGCGAAAAGTGGTTTTTCAACACTATCACAAGTGCAAAAAGTGTTTTTTCCACACTAATACAAGTGCAAAAGTGGTTTCCTGCACTAACACAAGTGCGAAAAGTGGTTTTTCAACACTAACACAAGTGCGAAAAGTGGTTTTTCAACACTATCACAAGTGCAAAAAGTGTTTTTTCCACACTAATACAAGTGCAAAAGTGGTTTCCTGCACCAACACAAGTGCGAAAAGTGGATTTTCAACACTAACACAAGTGCGAAAAGTGGGTTTTCAACACTAACACAAGTGCGAAAAGTGGTTTCCTTCACTAACACAAGTGCAAAAAGTGGTTTTTCAACACTAACACAAGTGCGAAAAGTGGATTTTCAACACTAACATAAGTGCGAAAAGTGGGTTTTCAACACTAACACAAGTGTGAAAAGTGGTTTCCTTCACTAACACAAGTGCGAAAAGTGGTTTTTCAACACTAACACAAGTGCAAAAGTGGTTTCCTGCACCAACACAAGTGCAAAAAGTGGTTTTTCAACACTAACACAAGTGCGAAAAGTGGTTTTTCCACACTAATACAAGTGCAAAAGTGGTTTCCTGCACCAACACAGGTGCGAAAAGTGGTTTTTCAACACTAACACAAGTGCGAAAAGTGGTTTTTCAATACTATCACAAGTGCAAAAAGTGTTTTTTCCACACTAATACAAGTGCAAAAGTGGTTTCCTGCACTAACACAACTGCGAAAAGTGGTTTTTCAACACTAACACAAGTGCGAAAAGTGGTTTTTCAACACTATCACAAGTGCAAAAAGTGTTTTTCCACACTAATACAAGTGCAAAACTGGTTTCCTGCACCAACACAAGTGCGAAAAGTGGATTTTCAACACTAACACAAGTGCGAAAAGTGGGTTTTCAACACTAACACAAGTGCGAAAAGTGGTTTCCTTCACTAACACAAGTGCGAAAAGTGGTTTTTCAACACTAACACAAGTGCAAAAAGTGGGGTTTCAACACTAACACAAGTGCGAAAAGTGGTTTTTCCACACTAATACAAGTGCAAAAGTGGTTTCCTGCACCAACACAAGTGCGAAAAGTGGTTTTTCAACACTAACACAAGTGCAAAAAGTGGGTTTTCAACACTAACACAAGTGAGAAAAGTGGTTTCCTTCACTAACACAAGTGCAAAAGTGGTTTCCTGCACCAACCCAGGTGGGAAAAGTGGATTTTCAACACTAACACAAGTGCGAAAAGTGGGTTTTCAACACTAACACAAGTGAGAAAAGTGGTTTCCTTCACTAACACAAGTGCAAAAGTGGTTTCCTGCACCAACCCAGGTGGGAAAAGTGGATTTTCAACACTAACACAAGTGCGAAAAGTGGGTTTTCAACACTAACACAAGTGCGAAAATTGGTTTTTCAACACTAACACAAGTGCGAAAAGTGGTTTTTCCACACTAATACAAGTGCAAAAGTGGTTTCCTGCGCCAACACAGGTGCGAAAAGTGGTTTTTCAACACTAACACAAGTGCAAAAAGTGGTTTTTCAACACTATCACAAGTGCAAAAAGTGTTTTTTCCACACTAATACAAGTGCAAAAGTGGTTTCCTGCACCAACACAAGTGCGAAAAGTGGTTTTTCAACACTAACACAAGTGCGAAAAGTGGTTTTTCAACACTAACATAAGTGCGAAAAGTGGTTTTTTCCACACTAATACAAGTGCAAAATTGGTTTCCTGCACCAACACAAGTGCGAAAAGTGGTTTTTCAACACTAACACAAGTGCGAAAAGTGGTTTTTCAACACTAACACAAGTGCGAAAAGTGGTTTTTCAACACTAACACAAGTGCAAAAAGTGGTTTTTCCACACTAATACAAGTGCAAAAGTGGTTTCCTGCACCAACACAGGTGCGAAAAGTGGTTTTTCAACACTAACACAAGTGCGAAAAGTGGTTTTTCAACACTATCACAAGTGCGAAAAGTGGTTTTTCAACACTATCACAAGTGCAAAAAGTGATTTTTCCACAGTAATACAAGGGCAAAAGTGGTTTCCTGTACCAACACAAGTGGGAAAAGTGGATTTTCAACACTAACACAAGTGCGAAAAGTGGGTTTACAACACTAACACAAGTGCGAAAAGTGGTTTCCTTCACTAACACAAGTGCGAAAAGTGGTTTTTGAACACTAACACAAGTGCAAAAAGTGGTTTTTCAACACTAACACAGTTGCGAAAAGTGGTTTTTCCACACTAATACAAGTGCAAAAGTGGTTTCCTGCACAAACACAAGTGCGAAAAGTGGTTTTTCAACACTAACACAAGTGCGAAAAGTGGTTTTTCAACACTATCACAAGAGCAAAAAGTGTTTTTTCCACACTAATACAAGTGCAAAGGTGGTTTCCTGCACCAACACAAGTGCAAAAAGTGGTTTTTCAACACTAACACAAGTGCGAAAAGTGGTTTTTCAACACTATCACAAGTGCAAAAAGTGTTTTTTCCACACTAATACAAGTGCAACGGTGGTTTCCTGCACCAACACAAGTGCAAAAAGTGGTTTTTCAACACTAACACAAGTGCGAAAAGTGGTTTTTCAACACTATCACAAGTGCAAAAAGTGTTTTTTCCACACTAATACAAGTGCAAAAGTGGTTTCCTGCACCAACACAAGTGGGAAAAGTGGATTTTCAACACTAACACAAGTGCGAAAAGTGGGTTTTCAACACTAACACAAGTGCGAAAAGTGGTTTTTCAACACTATCGCAAGTGCAAAAGTGGTTTCCTGCACCAACACAAGTGCGAAAAGTGGTTTTTCAACACTAACACAAGTGCGAAAAGTGGTTTTTCAACACTATCACAAGTGCAAAAAGTGTTTTTTCCACACTAATACAAGTGCAAAAGTGGTTTCCTGCACCAACACAAGTGCGAAAAGTGGATTTTCAACACTAACACAAGTGCGAAAAGTGGGTTTTCAACACTAACATAAGTGAGAAAAGTGGTTTCCTTCACTAACACAAGTGCAAAAGTGGTTTCCTGCACCAACCCAGGTGGGAAAAGTGGATTTTCAACACTAACACAAGTGCGAAAAGTGGGTTTTCAACACTAACACAAGTGCGAAAATTGGTTTTTCAACACTAACACAAGTGTGAAAAGTGGTTTTTCCACACTAATACAAGTGCAAAAGTGGTTTCCTGCGCCAACACAGGTGCGAAAAGTGGTTTTTCAACACTAACACAAGTGCGAAAAGTGGTTTTTCAACACTATCACAAGTGCAAAAAGTGTTTTTTCCACACTAATACAAGTGCAAAAGTGGTTTCCTGCACCAACACAAGTGCGAAAAGTGGTTTTTCAACACTAACACAAGTGCGAAAAGTGGTTTTTCAACACTAACACAAGTGCGAAAAGTGGTTTTTTCCACACTAATACAAGTGCAAAATTGGTTTCCTGCACCAACACAAGTGCGAAAAGTGGTTTTTCAACACTAACACAAGTGCGAAAAGTGGTTTTTCAACACTAACACAAGTGCGAAAAGTGGTTTTTCAACACTAACACAAGTGCGAAAAGTGGTTTTTCCACACTAATACAAGTGCAAAAGTGGTTTCCTGCACCAACACAGGTGCGAAAAGTGGTTTTTCAACACTAACACAAGTGCGAAAAGTGGTTTTTCAACACTATCACAAGTGCGAAAAGTGGTTTTTCAACACTATCACAAGTGCAAAAAGTGATTTTTCCACAGTAATACAAGTGCAAAAGTGGTTTCCTGTACCAACACAAGTGGGAAAAGTGGATTTTCAACACGAACACAAGTGCGAAAAGTGGGTTTACAACACTAACACAAGTGCGAAAAGTGGTTTCCTTCACTAACACAAGTGCGAAAAGTGGTTTTTGAACACTAACACAAGTGCAAAAAGTGGTTTTTCAACAATAACACAGTTGCGAAAAGTGGTTTTTCCACACTAATACAAGTGCAAAAGTGGTTTCCTGCACAAACACAAGTGCGAAAAGTGGTTTTTCAACACTAACACAAGTGCGAAAAGTGGTTTTTCAACACTATCACAAGAGCAAAAAGTGTTTTTTCCACACTAATACAAGTGCAAAGGTGGTTTCCTGCACCAACACAAGTGCAAAAAGTGGTTTTTCAACACTAACACAAGTGCGAAAAGTGGTTTTTCAACACTATCACAAGTGCAAAAAGTGTTTTTTCCACACTAATACAAGTGCAAAAGTGGTTTCCTGCACCAACACAAGTGGGAAAAGTGGATTTTCAACACTAACACAAGTGCGAAAAGTGGGTTTTCAACACTAACACAAGTGCGAAAAGTGGTTTTTCAACACTATCGCAAGTGCAAAAGTGGTTTCCTGCACCAACACAAGTGCGAAAAGTGGTTTTTCAACACTAACACAAGTGCGAAAAGTGGTTTTTCAACACTATCACAAGTGCAAAAAGTGTTTTTTCCACACTAATACAAGTGCAAAAGTGGTTTCCTGCACTAACACAAGTGCGAAAAGTGGTTTTTCAACACTAACACAAGTGCGAAAAGTGGTTTTTCAACACTATCACAAGTGCAAAAAGTGTTTTTTCCACACTAATACAAGTGCAAAAGTGGTTTCCTGCACCAACACAAGTGCGAAAAGTGGATTTTCAACACTAACACAAGTGCGAAAAGTGGGTTTTCAACACTAACACAAGTGCGAAAAGTGGTTTCCTTCACTAACACAAGTGCGAAAAGTGGTTTTTCAACACTAACACAAGTGCGAAAAGTGGATTTTCTACACTAACATAAGTGCGAAAAGTGGGTTTTCAACACTAACACAAGTGTGAAAAGTGGTTTCCTTCACTAACACAAGTGCGAAAAGTGGTTTTTCAACACTAACACAAGTGCAAAAGTGGTTTCCTGCACCAACACAAGTGCGAAAAGTGGTTTTTCAACACTAACACAAGTGCGAAAAGTGGTTTTTCCACACTAATACAAGTGCAAAAGTGGTTTCCTGCACCAACACAGGTGCGAAAAGTGGTTTTTCAACACTAACACAAGTGCGAAAAGTGGTTTTTCAATATTATCACAAGTGCAAAAAGTGTTTTTTCCACACTAATACAAGTGCAAAAGTGGTTTCCTGCACTAACACAACTGCGAAAAGTGGTTTTTCAACACTAACACAAGTGCGAAAAGTGGTTTTTCAACACTATCACAAGTGCAAAAAGTGTTTTTCCACACTAATACAAGTGCAAAACTGGTTTCCTGCACCAACACAAGTGCGAAAAGTGGATTTTCAACACTAACACAAGTGCGAAAAGTGGGTTTTCAACACTAACACAAGTGCGAAAAGTGGTTTCCTTCACTAACACAAGTGCGAAAAGTGGTTTTTCAACACTAACACAAGTGCAAAAAGTGGGGTTTCAACACTAACACAAGTGCGAAAAGTGGTTTTTCCACACTAATACAAGTGCAAAAGTGGTTTCCTGCACCAACACAAGTGCGAAAAGTGGTTTTTCAACACTAACACAAGTGCAAAAAGTGGTTTTTCAACACTATCACAAGTGCAAAAAGTGTTTTTTCCACAGTAATACAAGTGCAAAAGTGGTTTCCTGCACCAACACAAGTGCGAAAAGTGGATTTTCAACACTAACACAAGTGCGAAAAGTGTGTTTTCAACACTTAACACAAGTGCGAAAAGTGGTTTTTCCACACTAATACAAGTGCAAAAGTGGTTTCCTGCACGAACACAAGTGCGAAAAGTGGTTTTTCAACACTAACACAAGTGCGAAAAGTGGTTTTTCAACACTATCACAAGTGCAAAATGTTTTTTTCCACACTAATACAAGTGCAAAAGTGGTTTCCTGCACCAACACAAGTGGGAAAAGTGGATTTTCAACACTAACACAAGTGCGAAATGTGGGTTTTCAACACTAACACAAGTGCGAAAATTGGTTTTTCAACAATAACACAAGTGCGAAAAGTGGTTTTTCCACACTAATACAAGTGCAAAAGTGGTTTCCTGCACGAACACAGGTGCGAAAAGTGGTTTTTCAACACTAACACAAGTGCGAAAAGTGGTTTTTCAACACTATCACAAGTGCAAAAAGTGTTTTTTCCACACTAATACAAGTGCAAAAGTGGTTTCCTGCACCAACACAAGTGCGAAAAGTGGTTTTTCAACACTAACACAAGTGCGAAAAGTGGTTTTTCAACACTAACACAAGTGCGAAAAGTGGTTTTTTCCACACTAATACAAGTGCAAAATTGGTTTCCTGCACCAACACAAGTGCGAAAAGTGGTTTTTCAACACTAACACAAGTGCGAAAAGTGGTTTTTCAACACTAACACAAGTGCGAAATGTGGTTTTTCAACACTAACACAAGTGCGAAAAGTGGTTTTTCCACACTAATACAAGTGCAAAAGTGGTTTCCTGCACCAACACAGGTGCGAAAAGTGGTTTTTCAACACTAACACAAGTGCGAAAAGTGGTTTTTCAACACTATCACAAGTGCGAAAAGTGGTTTTTCAACACTATCACAAGTGCAAAAAGTGATTTTTCCACAGTAATACAAGTGCAAAAGTGGTTTCCTGTACCAACACAAGTGGGAAAAGTGGATTTTCAACACTAACACAAGTGCGAAAAGTGGGTTTTCAACACTAACACAAGTGCGAAAAGTGGTTTCCTTCACTAACACAAGTGCGAAAAGTGGTTTTTGAACACTAACACAAGTGCAAAAAGTGGTTTTTCAACACTAACACAGTTGCGAAAAGTGGTTTTTCCACACTAATACAAGTGCAAAAGTGGTTTCCTGCACCAACACAAGTGCGAAAAGTGGATTTTCAACACTAACACAAGTGCGAAAAGTGGGTTTTCAACACTAACACAAGTGCGAAAAGTGGTTTTTCAACACTATCGCAAGTGCAAAAGTGGTTTCCTGCACCAACACAAGTGCGAAAAGTGGTTTTTCAACACTAACACAAGTGCGAAAAGTGGTTTTCCACACTAATACAAGTGCAAAAGTGGTTTCCTGCACGAACACAAGTGCGAAAAGTGGTTTTTCAACACTAACACAAGTGCGAAAAGTCGTTTTTCAACAATATCACAAGTGCAAAATGTTTTTTTCCACACTAATACAAGTGCAAAAGTGGTTTCCTGCACCAACACAAGTGGGAAAAGTGGATTTTCAACACTAACACAAGTGCGAAATGTGGGTTTTCAACACTAACACAAGCGCGAAAATTGGTTTTTCAACACTAACACAAGTGCGAAAAGTGGTTTTTCCACACTAATACAAGTGCAAAAGTGGTTTCCTGCACCAACACAGGTGCGAAAAGTGGTTTTTCAACACTAACACAAGTGCGAAAAGTGGTTTTTCAACACTATCACAAGTGCAAAAAGTGTTTTTTCCACACTAATACAAGTGCAAAAGTGGTTTCCTGCACCAACACAAGTGCGAAAAGTGGTTTTTCAACACTAACACAAGTGCGAAAAGTGGTTTTTCAACACTAACACAAGTGCGAAAAGTGGTTTTTTCCACACTAATACAAGTGCAAAATTGGTTTCCTGCACCAACACAAGTGCGAAAAGTGGTTTTTCAACACTAACACAAGTGCGAAAAGTGGTTTTTCAACACTAACACAAGTGCGAAATGTGGTTTTTCAACACTAACACAAGTGCGAAAAGTGGGTTTTCCACACTAATACAAGTGCAAAAGTGGTTTCCTGCACCAACACAGGTGCGAAAAGTGGTTTTTCAACACTAACACAAGTGCGAAAAGTGGTTTTTCAACACTATCACAAGTGCGAAAAGTGGTTTTTCAACACTATCACAAGTGCAAAAAGTGATTTTTCCACAGTAATACAAGTGCAAAAGTGGTTTCCTGTACCAACACAAGTGGGAAAAGTGGATTTTCAACACTAACACAAGTGCGAAAAGTGGGTTTTCAACACTAACACAAGTGCGAAAAGTGGTTTCCTTCACTAACACAAGTGCGAAAAGTGGTTTTTGAACACTAACACAAGTGCGAAAAGTCGTTTTTCAACAATAACACAAGTGCGAAAAGTGGTTTTTCAACACTATCACAAGTGCAAAAAGTGTTTTTTCCACACTAATACAAGTGCAAAGGTGGTTTCCTGCACCAACACAAGTGCAAAAAGTGGTTTTTCAACACTAACACAAGTGCGAAAAGTGGTTTTTCAACACTATCACAAGTGCAAAAAGTGTTTTTTCCACACTAATACAAGTGCAAAAGTGGTTTCCTGCACCAACACAAGTGGGAAAAGTGGATTTTCAATACTAACACAAGTGCGAAAAGTGGGTTTTCAACACTAACACAAGTGCGAAAAGTGGTTTTTCAACACTATCGCAAGTGCAAAAGTGGTTTCCTGCACCAACACAAGTGCGAAAAGTGGTTTTTCAACACTAACACAAGTGCGAAAAGTGGTTTTTCCACACTAATACAAGTGCAAAAGTGGTTTCCTGCACCAACACAGGTGCGAAAAGTGGGTTTTCAACACTAACACAAGTGCGAAAAGTGGTTTCCTTCACTAACACAAGTGCGAAAAGTGGTTTTTGAACACTAACACAAGTGCAAAAAGTGGTTTTTCAACATTAACACAGTTGCGAAAAGTGGTTTTTCCACACTAATACAAGTGCAAAAGTGGTTTCCTGCACAAACACAAGTGCGAAGTGGTTTTTCAACACTAACACAAGTGCGAAAAGTGGTTTTTCAACACTATCACAAGTGCAAAAAGTGTTTTTTCCACACTAATACAAGTGCAAAGGTGGTTTCCTGCACCAACACAAGTGCAAAAAGTGGTTTTTCAACACTAACACAAGTGCGAAAAGTGGTTTTTCAACACTATCACAAGTGCAAAAAGTGTTTTTTCCACACTAATACAAGTGCAAAAGTGGTTTCCTGCACCAACACAAGTGGGAAAAGTGGATTTTCAACACTAACACAAGTGCGAAAAGTGGGTTTTCAACACTAACACAAGTGCGAAAAGTGGTTTTTCAACACTATCGCAAGTGCAAAAGTGGTTTCCTGCACCAACACAAGTGTGAAAAGTGGTTTTTCAACACTAACACAAGTGCGAAAAGTGGTTTTTCAACACTACCACAAGTGCAAAAAGTCTTTTTTCCACACTAATACAAGTGCAAAAGTGGTTTCCTGCACTAACACAAGTGCGAAAAGTGGTTTTTCAACACTAACACAAGTGCGAAAAGTGGTTTTTCAACACTATCACAAGTGCAAAAAGTGTTTTTTCCACACTAATACAAGTGCAAAAGTGGTTTCCTGCACCAACACAAGTGCGAAAAGTGGATTTTCAACACTAACAGAAGTGCGAAAAGTGGGTTTTCAACACTAACACAAGTGCGAAAAGTGGTTTCCTTCACTAACACAAGTGCGAAAAGTGGTTTTTCAATACTAACACAAGTGCGAAAAGTGGGTTTTCAACACTAACACAAGTGCGAAAAGTGGTTTTTCCACACTAATACAAGTGCAAAAGTGCTTTCCTGCACCAACACAAGTGCGAAAAGTGGTTTTTCAACACTAACACAAGTGCGAAAAGTGGTTTTTCAACACTATCACAAGTGCAAAAAGTGTTTTTTCCACACTAATACAAGTGCAAAAGTGGTTTCCTGCACCAACACAAGTGCGAAAAGTGGTTTTTCAACACTAACACAAGTGCGAAAAGTGGTTTTTCAACACTATCACAAGTGCAAAAAGTGTTTTTCCCACACTAATACAAGTGCAAAAGTGGTTTCCTGCACCAACCCAGGTGGGAAAAGTGGATTTTCAACACTAACACAAGTGCGAAAAGTGGGTTTTCAACACTAACACAAGTGCGAAAATTGGTTTTTCAACACTAACACAAGTGCGAAAAGTGGTTTTTCCACACTAATACAAGTGCAAAAGTGGTTTCCTGCGCCAACACAGGTGCGAAAAGTGGTTTTTCAACACTAACACAAGTGCGAAAAGTGGTTTTTCAACACTATCACAAGTGCAAAAAGTGTTTTTTCCACACTAATACAAGTGCAAAAGTGGTTTCCTGCACCAACACAAGTGCGAAAAGTGGTTTTTCAACACTAACACAAGTGCGAAAAGTGGTTTTTCAACACTAACACAAGTGCGAAAAGTGGTTTTTTCCACACTAATACAAGTGCAAAATTGGTTTCCTGCACCAACACAAGTGCGAAAAGTGGTTTTTCAACACTAACACAAGTGCGAAACGTGGTTTTTCAACACTAACACAAGTGCGAAAAGTGGTTTTTCAACACTAACACAAGTGCGAAAAGTGGTTTTTCCACACTAATACAAGTGCAAAAGTGGTTTCCTGCACCAACACAGGTGCGAAAAGTGGTTTTTCAACACTAACACAAGTGCGAAAAGTGGTTTTTCAACACTATCACAAGTGCGAAAAGTGGTTTTTCAACACTATCACAAGTGCAAAAAGTGATTTTTCCACAGTAATACAAGTGCAAAAGTGGTTTCCTGTACCAACACAAGTGGGAAAAGTGGATTTTCAACACTAACACAAGTGCGAAAAGTGGGTTTACAACACTAACACAAGTGCGAAAAGTGGTTTCCTTCACTAACACAAGTGCGAAAAGTGGTTTTTGAACACTAACACAAGTGCAAAAAGTGGTTTTTCAACACTAACACAGTTGCGAAAAGTGGTTTATCCACACTAATACAAGTGCAAAAGTGGTTTCCTGCACAAACACAAGTGCGAAAAGTGGTTTTTCAACACTAACACAAGTGCGAAAAGTGGTTTTTCAACACTATCCAAGAGCAAAAAGTGTTTTTTCCACACTAATACAAGTGCAAAGGTGGTTTCCTGCACCAACACAAGTGCAAAAAGTGGTTTTTCAACACTAACACAAGTGCGAAAAGTGGTTTTTCAACACTATCACAAGTGCAAAAAGTGTTTTTTCCACACTAATACAAGTGCAAAAGTGGTTTCCTGCACCAACACAAGTGGGAAAAGTGGATTTTCAACACTAACACAAGTGCGAAAAGTGGGTTTTCAACACTAACACAAGTGCGAAAAGTGGTTTTTCAACACTATCGCAAGTGCAAAAGTGGTTTCCTGCACCAACACAAGTGCGAAAAGTGTTTTTTCAACACTAACACAAGTGCGAAAAGTGGTTTTTCAACACTATCACAAGTGCAAAAAGTGTTTTTTCCACACTAATACAAGTGCAAAAGTGGTTTCCTGCACTAACACAAGTGCGAAAAGTGGTTTTTCAACACTAACACAAGTGCGAAAAGTGGTTTTTCAACACTATCACAAGTGCAAAAAGTGTTTTTTCCACACTAATACAAGTGCAAAAGTGGTTTCCTGCACCAACACAAGTGCGAAAAGTGGATTTTCAACACTAACACAAGTGCAAAAAGTGGGTTTTCACACTAACACAAGTGCGAAAAGTGGTTTCCTTCACTAACACAAGTGCGAAAAGTGGTTTTTCAACACTAACACAAGTGCGAAAAGTGGGTTTTCAACACTAACACAAGTGCGAAAAGTGGTTTTTCCACACTAATACAAGTGCAAAAGTGGTTTCCTGCACCAACACAAGTGCGAAAAGTGGTTTTTCAACACTATCACAAGTGCAAAAAGTGTTTTTTCCACACTAATACAAGTGCAAAAGTGGTTTCCTGCACCAACACAAGTGCGAAAAGTGGTTTTTCAACACTAACACAAGTGCGAAAAGTGGTTTTTCAACACTATCACAAGTGCGAAAAGTGGGTTTTCAACACTATCACAAGTGCAAAAAGTGATTTTTCCACAGTAATACAAGTGCAAAAGTGGTTTCCTGTACCAACACAAGTGCGAAAAGTGGGTTTTCAACACTATCACAAGTGCAAAAAGTGTTTTTTCCACACTAATACAAGTGCAAAAGTGGTTTCCTGCACCAACCCAAGTGGGAAAAGTGGATTTTCAACACTAACACAAGTGCGAAAAGTGGGTTTTCAACACTAACACAAGTGCGAAAATTGGTTTTTCAACACTAACACAAGTGCGAAAAGTGGTTTTCCCACACTAATACAAGTGCAAAAGTGGTTTCCTGCACCAACACAGGTGCGAAAAGTGGTTTTTCAACACTAACACAAGTGCGAAAAGTGGTTTTTCAACACTATCACAAGTGCAAAAAGTGTTTTTTCCACACTAATACAAGTGCAAAAGTGGTTTCCTGCACCAACACAAGTGCGAAAAGTGGTTTTTCAACACTAACACAAGTGCGAAAAGTGGTTTTTCAACACTATCACAAGTGCAAAAGTGGTTTCCTGCACCAACACAAGTGCGAAAAGTGGTTTTTCAACACTAACACAAGTGCGAAAAGTGGTTTTTCAACACTATCACAAGTGCAAAAAGTGTTTTTTCCACACTAATACAAGTGCAAAAGTGGTTTCCTGCACTAACACAAGTGCGAAAAGTGGTTTTTCAACACTAACACAAGTGCAAAAAGTGGTTTTTCAACACTATCACAAGTGCAAAAAGTGTTTTTTCCACACTAATACAAGTGCAAAAGTGGTTTCCTGCACCAACACAAGTGCGAAAAGTGGATTTTCAACACTAACACAAGTGCGAAAAGTGGGTTTTCAACACTAACACAAGTGCGAAAAGTGGTTTCCTTCACTAACACAAGTGCGAAAAGTGGTTTTTCAACACTAACACAAGTGCAAAAAGTGGGTTTTCAACAATAACACAAGTGCGAAAAGTGGTTTTTCCACACTAATACAAGTGCAAAAGTGGTTTCCTGCACCAACACAAGTGTGAAAAGTGGTTTTTCAACACTAACACAAGTGCGAAAAGTGGTTTTTCAACACTATCACAAGTGCAAAAAGCGTTTTTTCCACACTAATACAAGTGCAAAAGTGGTTTCCTGCACCAACACAAGTGCGAAAAGTGGTTTTTCAACACTAACACAAGTGCGAAAAGTGGTTTTTCAACACTATCACAAGTGCAAAAAGTGTTTTTTCCACACTAGTACAAGTGCAAAAGTGGTTTCCTGCACCAACCCAAGTGGGAAAAGTGGATTTTCAACACTAACACAAGTGCGAAAAGTGGGTTTTCAACACTAACACAAGTGCGAAAATTGGTTTTTCAACACTAACACAAGTGCGAAAAGTGGTTTTTCCACACTAATACAAGTGCAAAAAGTGTTTTTTCCACACTAATACAAGTGCAAAAGTGGTTTCCTGCACCAACACAAGTGCGAAAAGTGGTTTTTCAACACTAACACAAGTGCGAAAAGTGGTTTTTCAACACTAACACAAGTGCGAAAAGTGGTTTTTTCCACACTAATACAAGTGCAAAATTGGTTTCCTGCACCAACACAAGTGCGAAAAGTGGTTTTTCAACACTAACACAAGTGCGAAAAGTGGTTTTTCAACACTAACACAAGTGCGAAAAGTGGTTTTTCAACACTAACACAAGTGCGAAAAGTGGTTTTTCCACACTAATACAAGTGCAAAAGTGGTTTCCTGCACCAACACAGGTGCGAAAAGTGGTTTTTCAACACTAACACAAGTGCGAAAAGTGGTTTTTCAACACTATCACAAGTGCGAAAAGTGGTTTTTCAACACTATCACAAGTGCAAAAAGTGATTTTTCCACAGTAATACAAGTGCAAAAGTGGTTTCCTGTACCAACACAAGTGGGAAAAGTGGATTTTCAACACTAACACAAGTGCGAAAAGTGGGTTTTCAACACTAACACAAGTGCGAAAAGTGGTTTCCTTCACTAACACAAGTGCGAAAAGTGGTTTTTGAACACTAACACAAGTGCAAAAAGTGGTTTTTCAACACTAACACAGTTGCGAAAAGTGGTTTTTCCACACTAATACAAGTGCAAAAGTGGTTTCCTGCACAAACACAAGTGCGAAAAGTGGTTTTTCAACACTAACACAAGTGCGAAAAGTGGTTTTTCAACACTATCACAAGTGCAAAAAGTGTTTTTTCCACACTAATACAAGTGCAAAGGTGGTTTGCTGCACCAACACAAGTGCAAAAAGTGGTTTTTCAACACTAACACAAGTGCGAAAAGTGGTTTTTCAACACTATCACAAGTGCAAAAAGTGTTTTTTCCACACTAATACAAGTGCAAAAGTGGTTTCCTGCACCAACACAAGTGGGAAAAGTGGATTTTCAACACTAACACAAGTGCGAAAAGTGGTTTTTCAACACTATCGCAAGTGCAAAAGTGGTTTCCTGCACCAACACAAGTGCGAAAAGTGGTTTTTCAACACTAACACAAGTGCGAAAAGTGGTTTTTCAACACTATCACAAGTGCAAAAAGTGTTTTTTCCACACTAGTACAAGTGCAAAAGTGGTTTCCTGCACCAACCCAAGTGGGAAAAGTGGATTTTCAACACTAACACAAGTGCGAAAAGTGGGTTTTCAACACTAACACAAGTGCGAAAATTGGTTTTTCAACACTAACACAAGTGCGAAAAGTGGTTTTTCCACACTAATACAAGTGCAAAAAGTGTTTTTTCCACACTAATACAAGTGCAAAAGTGGTTTCCTGCACCAACACAAGTGCGAAAAGTGGTTTTTCAACACTAACACAAGTGCGAAAAGTGGTTTTTCAACACTAACACAAGTGCGAAAAGTGGTTTTTTCCACACTAATACAAGTGCAAAATTGGTTTCCTGCACCAACACAAGTGCGAAAAGTGGTTTTTCAACACTAACACAAGTGCGAAAAGTGGTTTTTCAACACTAATACAAGTGCAAAAGTGGTTTCCTGCACCAACACAAGTGTGAAAAGTGGTTTTTCAACACTAACACAAGTGCGAAAAGTGGTTTTTCAACACTATCACAAGTGCAAAAAGCGTTTTTTCCACACTAATACAAGTGCAAAAGTGGTTTCCTGCACCAACACAAGTGCGAAAAGTGGTTTTTCAACACTAACACAAGTGCGAAAAGTGGTTTTTCAACACTATCACAAGTGCAAAAAGTGTTTTTTCCACACTAGTACAAGTGCAAAAGTGGTTTCCTGCACCAACCCAAGTGGGAAAAGTGGATTTTCAACACTAACACAAGTGCGAAAAGTGGGTTTTCAACACGAACACAAGTGCGAAAATTGGTTTTTCAACACTAACACAAGTGCGAAAAGTGGTTTTTCCACACTAATACAAGTGCAAAAAGTGTTTTTTCCACACTAATACAAGTGCAAAAGTGGTTTCCTGCACCAACACAAGTGCGAAAAGTGGTTTTTCAACACTAACACAAGTGCGAAAAGTGGTTTTTCAACACTAACACAAGTGCGAAAAGTGGTTTTTTCCACACTAATACAAGTGCAAAATTGGTTTCCTGCACCAACACAAGTGCGAAAAGTGGTTTTTCAACACTAACACAAGTGCGAAAAGTGGTTTTTCAACACTAACACAAGTGCGAAAAGTGGTTTTTCAACACTAACACAAGTGCGAAAAGTGGTTTTTCCACACTAATACAAGTGCAAAAGTGGTTTCCTGCACCAACACAGGTGCGAAAAGTGGTTTTTCAACACTAACACAAGTGCGAAAAGTGGTTTTTCAACACTATCACAAGTGCGAAAAGTGGTTTTTCAACACTATCACAAGTGCAAAAAGTGATTTTTCCACAGTAATACAAGTGCAAAAGTGGTTTCCTGTACCAACACAAGTGGGAAAAGTGGATTTTCAACACTAACACAAGTGCGAAAAGTGGGTTTTCAACACTAACACAAGTGCGAAAAGTGGTTTCCTTCACTAACACAAGTGCGAAAAGTGGTTTTTGAACACTAACACAAGTGCAAAAAGTGGTTTTTCAACACTAACACAGTTGCGAAAAGTGGTTTTTCCACACTAATACAAGTGCAAAAGTGGTTTCCTGCACAAACACAAGTGCGAAAAGTGGTTTTTCAACACTAACACAAGTGCGAAAAGTGGTTTTTCAACACTATCACAAGTGCAAAAAGTGTTTTTTCCACACTAATACAAGTGCAAAGGTGGTTTGCTGCACCAACACAAGTGCAAAAAGTGGTTTTTCAACACTAACACAAGTGCGAAAAGTGGTTTTTCAACACTATCACAAGTGCAAAAAGTGTTTTTTCCACACTAATACAAGTGCAAAAGTGGTTTCCTGCACCAACACAAGTGGGAAAAGTGGATTTTCAACACTAACACAAGTGCGAAAAGTGGTTTTTCAACACTATCGCAAGTGCAAAAGTGGTTTCCTGCACCAACACAAGTGCGAAAAGTGGTTTTTCAACACTAACACAAGTGCGAAAAGTGGTTTTTCAACACTATCACAAGTGCAAAAAGTGTTTTTTCCACACTAATACAAGTGCAAAAGTGGTTTCCTGCACTAACACAAGTGCGAAAAGTGGTTTTTCAACACTAACACAAGTGCGAAAAGTGTTTTTTCCACACTAATACAAGTGCAAAAGTGGTTTCCTGCACCAACACAAGTGCGAAAAGTGGATTTTCAACACTAACACAAGTGCGAAAAGTGGGTTTTCAACACTAACACAAGTGAGAAAAGTGGTTTCCTTCACTAACACAAGTGCAAAAGTGGTTTCCTGCACCAACCCAGGTGGGAAAAGTGGATTTTCAACACTAACACAAGTGCGAAAAGTGGGTTTTCAACACTAACACAAGTGCGAAAATTGGTTTTTCAACACTAACACAAGTGCGAAAAGTGGTTTTTCCACACTAATACAAGTGCAAAAGTGGTTTCCTGCGCCAACACAGGTGCGAAAAGTGGTTTTTCAACACTAACACAAGTGCGAAAAGTGGTTTTTCAACACTATCACAAGTGCAAAAAGTGTTTTTTCCACACTAATACAAGTGCAAAAGTGGTTTCCTGCACCAACACAAGTGCGAAAAGTGGTTTTTCAACACTAACACAAGTGCGAAAAGTGGTTTTTCAACACTAACACAAGTGCGAAAAGTGGTTTTTTCCACACTAATACAAGTGCAAAATTGGTTTCCTGCACCAACACAAGTGCGAAAAGTGGTTTTTCAACACTAACACAAGTGCGAAAAGTGGTTTTTCAACACTAACACAAGTGCGAAAAGTGGTTTTTCAACACTAACACAAGTGCGAAAAGTGGTTTTTCCACACTAATACAAGTGCAAAAGTGGTTTCCTGCACCAACACAGGTGCGAAAAGTGGTTTTTCAACACTAACACAAGTGCGAAAAGTGGTTTTTCAACACTATCACAAGTGCGAAAAGTGGTTTTTCAACACTATCACAAGAGCAAAAAGTGTTTTTTCCACAGTAATACAAGGGCAAAAGTGGTTTCCTGTACCAACACAAGTGGGAAAAGTGGATTTTCAACACTAACACAAGTGCGAAAAGTGGTTTTTCAACACTATCACAAGTGCAAAAAGTGTTTTTTCCACACTAATACAAGTGCAAAAGTGGTTTCCTGCACCAACACAAGTGCGAAAAGTGGTTTTTCAACACTAACACAAGTGCGAAAAGTGGTTTTTCAACACTAACACAAGTGCGAAAAGTGGTTTTTTCCACACTAATACAAGTGCAAAATTGGTTTCCTGCACCAACACAAGTGCGAAAAGTGGTTTTTCAACACTAACACAAGTGCGAAAAGTGGTTTTTCAACACTAACACAAGTGCGAAAAGTGGTTTTTCAACACTAACACAAGTGCGAAAAGTGGTTTTTCCACACTAATACAAGTGCAAAAGTGGTTTCCTGCACCAACACAGGTGCGAAAAGTGGTTTTTCAACACTAACACAAGTGCGAAAAGTGGTTTTTCAACACTATCACAAGTGCGAAAAGTGGTTGTTCAACACTAACACAAGTGCGAAAAGTGATTTTTCCACAGTAATACAAGGGCAAAAGTGGTTTCCTGTACCAACACAAGTGGGAAAAGTGGATTTTCAACACTAACACAAGTGCGAAAAGTGGGTTTACAACACTAACACAAGTGCGAAAAGTGGTTTCCTTCACTAACACAAGTGCGAAAAGTGGTTTTTGAACACTAACACAAGTGCAAAAAGTGGTTTTTCAACACTAACACAGTTGCGAAAAGTGGTTTTTCCACACTAATACAAGTGCAAAAGTGGTTTCCTGCACAAACACAAGTGCGAAAAGTGGTTTTTCAACACTAACACAAGTGCGAAAAGTGGTTTTTCAACACTATCACAAGAGCAAAAAGTGTTTTTTCCACACTAATACAAGTGCAAAGGTGGTTTCCTGCACCAACACAAGTGCAAAAAGTGGTTTTTCAACACTAACACAAGTGCGAAAAGTGGTTTTTCAACACTATCACAAGTGCAAAAAGCGTTTTTTCCACACTAATACAAGTGCAAAAGTGGTTTCCTGCACCAACACAAGTGCGAAAAGTGGTTTTTCAACACTAACACAAGTGCGAAAAGTGGTTTTTCAACACTATCACAAGTGCAAAAAGTGTTTTTTCCACACTAGTACAAGTGCAAAAGTGGTTTCCTGCACCAACCCAAGTGGGAAAAGTGGATTTTCAACACTAACACAAGTGCGAAAAGTGGGTTTTCAACACTAACACAAGTGCGAAAATTGGTTTTTCAACACTAACACAAGTGCGAAAAGTGGTTTTTCCACACTAATACAAGTGCAAAAAGTGTTTTTTCCACACTAATACAAGTGCAAAAGTGGTTTCCTGCACCAACACAAGTGCGAAAAGTGGTTTTTCAACACTAACACAAGTGCGAAAAGTGGTTTTTCAACACTAACACAAGTGCGAAAAGTGGTTTTTTCCACACTAATACAAGTGCAAAATTGGTTTCCTGCACCAACACAAGTGCGAAAAGTGGTTTTTCAACACTAACACAAGTGCGAAAAGTGGTTTTTCAACACTAACACAAGTGCGAAAAGTGGTTTTTCAACACTAACACAAGTGCGAAAAGTGGTTTTTCCACACTAATACAAGTGCAAAAGTGGTTTCCTGCACCAACACAGGTGCGAAAAGTGGTTTTTCAACACTAACACAAGTGCGAAAAGTGGTTTTTCAACACTATCACAAGTGCGAAAAGTGGTTTTTCAACACTATCACAAGTGCAAAAAGTGATTTTTCCACAGTAATACAAGTGCAAAAGTGGTTTCCTGTACCAACACAAGTGGGAAAAGTGGATTTTCAACACTAACACAAGTGCGAAAAGTGGGTTTTCAACACTAACACAAGTGCGAAAAGTGGTTTCCTTCACTAACACAAGTGCGAAAAGTGGTTTTTGAACACTAACACAAGTGCAAAAAGTGGTTTTTCAACACTAACACAGTTGCGAAAAGTGGTTTTTCCACACTAATACAAGTGCAAAAGTGGTTTCCTGCACAAACACAAGTGCGAAAAGTGGTTTTTCAACACTAACACAAGTGCGAAAAGTGGTTTTTCAACACTATCACAAGTGCAAAAAGTGTTTTTTCCACACTAATACAAGTGCAAAGGTGGTTTGCTGCACCAACACAAGTGCAAAAAGTGGTTTTTCAACACTAACACAAGTGCGAAAAGTGGTTTTTCAACACTATCACAAGTGCAAAAAGTGTTTTTTCCACACTAATACAAGTGCAAAAGTGGTTTCCTGCACCAACACAAGTGGGAAAAGTGGATTTTCAACACTAACACAAGTGCGAAAAGTGGTTTTTCAACACTATCGCAAGTGCAAAAGTGGTTTCCTGCACCAACACAAGTGCGAAAAGTGGTTTTTCAACACTAACACAAGTGCGAAAAGTGGTTTTTCAACACTATCACAAGTGCAAAAAGTGTTTTTTCCACACTAATACAAGTGCAAAAGTGGTTTCCTGCACTAACACAAGTGCGAAAAGTGGTTTTTCAACACTAACACAAGTGCGAAAAGTGTTTTTTCCACACTAATACAAGTGCAAAAGTGGTTTCCTGCACCAACACAAGTGCGAAAAGTGGATTTTCAACACTAACACAAGTGCGAAAAGTGGGTTTTCAACACTAACACAAGTGAGAAAAGTGGTTTCCTTCACTAACACAAGTGCAAAAGTGGTTTCCTGCACCAACCCAGGTGGGAAAAGTGGATTTTCAACACTAACACAAGTGCGAAAAGTGGGTTTTCAACACTAACACAAGTGCGAAAATTGGTTTTTCAACACTAACACAAGTGCGAAAAGTGGTTTTTCCACACTAATACAAGTGCAAAAGTGGTTTCCTGCGCCAACACAGGTGCGAAAAGTGGTTTTTCAACACTAACACAAGTGCGAAAAGTGGTTTTTCAACACTATCACAAGTGCAAAAAGTGTTTTTTCCACACTAATACAAGTGCAAAAGTGGTTTCCTGCACCAACACAAGTGCGAAAAGTGGTTTTTCAACACTAACACAAGTGCGAAAAGTGGTTTTTCAACACTAACACAAGTGCGAAAAGTGGTTTTTTCCACACTAATACAAGTGCAAAATTGGTTTCCTGCACCAACACAAGTGCGAAAAGTGGTTTTTCAACACTAACACAAGTGCGAAAAGTGGTTTTTCAACACTAACACAAGTGCGAAAAGTGGTTTTTCAACACTAACACAAGTGCGAAAAGTGGTTTTTCCACACTAATACAAGTGCAAAAGTGGTTTCCTGCACCAACACAGGTGCAAAAAGTGGTTTTTCAACACTAACACAAGTGCGAAAAGTGGTTTTTCAACACTATCACAAGTGCGAAAAGTGGTTTTTCAACACTATCACAAGTGCAAAAAGTGATTTTTCCACAGTAATACAAGGGCAAAAGTGGTTTCCTGTACCAACACAAGTGGGAAAAGTGGATTTTCAACACTAACACAAGTGCGAAAAGTGGGTTTACAACACTAACACAAGTGCGAAAAGTGGTTTCCTTCACTAACACAAGTGCGAAAAGTGGTTTTTGAACACTAACACAAGTGCAAAAAGTGGTTTTTCAACACTAACACAGTTGCGAAAAGTGGTTTTTCCACACTAATACAAGTGCAAAAGTGGTTTCCTGCACAAACACAAGTGCGAAAAGTGGTTTTTCAACACTAACACAAGTGCGAAAAGTGGTTTTTCAACACTATCACAAGAGCAAAAAGTGTTTTTTCCACACTAATACAAGTGCAAAGGTGGTTTCCTGCACCAACACAAGTGCAAAAAGTGGTTTTTCAACACTAACACAAGTGCGAAAAGTGGTTTTTCAACACTATCACAAGTGCAAAAAGTGTTTTTTCCACACTAATACAAGTGCAAAGGTGGTTTCCTGCACCAACACAAGTGCAAAAAGTGGTTTTTCAACACTAACACAAGTGCGAAAAGTGGTTTTTCAACACTATCACAAGTGCAAAAAGTGTTTTTTCCACACTAATACATGTGCAAAAGTGGTTTCCTGCACCAACACAAGTGGGAAAAGTGGATTTTCAACACTAACACAAGTGCGAAAAGTGGGTTTTCAACACTAACACAAGTGCGAAAAGTGGTTTTTCAACACTATCGCAAGTGCAAAAGTGGTTTCCTGCACCAACACAAGTGCGAAAAGTGGTTTTTCAACACTAACACAAGTGCGAAAAGTGGTTTTTCAACACTATCACAAGTGCAAAAAGTGTTTTTCCACACTAATACAAGTGCAAAAGTGGTTTCCTGCACTAACACAAGTGCGAAAAGTGGTTTTTCAACACTAACACAAGTGCGAAAAGTGTTTTTTCCACACTAATACAAGTGCAAAAGTGGTTTCCTGCACCAACACAAGTGCGAAAAGTGGATTTTCAACACTAACACAAGTGCGAAAAGTGGGTTTTCAACACTAACACAAGTGAGAAAAGTGGTTTCCTTCACTAACACAAGTGCAAAAGTGGTTTCCTGCACCAACCCAGGTGGGAAAAGTGGATTTTCAACACTAACACAAGTGCGAAAAGTGGGTTTTCAACACTAACACAAGTGCGAAAATTGGTTTTTCAACACTAACACAAGTGCGAAAAGTGGTTTTTCCACACTAATACAAGTGCAAAAGTGGTTTCCTGCGCCAACACAGGTGCGAAAAGTGGTTTTTCAACACTAACACAAGTGCGAAAAGTGGTTTTTCAACACTATCACAAG
Source organism: Myxine glutinosa (assembly GCF_964187855.1). Lineage (NCBI taxonomy): Eukaryota > Metazoa > Chordata > Myxini > Myxiniformes > Myxinidae > Myxine > Myxine glutinosa. Next base: position 32,906 of record NW_027616713.1, read on the forward strand.
TGCAAAAAGTGTTTTTTCCACACTAATACAAGTGCAAAAGTGGTTTCCTGCACCAACACAAGTGCGAAAAGTGGTTTTTCAACACTAACACAAGTGCGAAAAGTGGTTTTTCAACACTAACACAAGTGCGAAAAGTGGTTTTTTCCACACTAATACAAGTGCAAAATTGGTTTCCTGCACCAACACAAGTGCGAAAAGTGGTTTTTCAACACTAACACAAGTGCGAAAAGTGGTTTTTCAACACTAACACAAGTGCGAAAAGTGGTTTTTCAACACTAACACAAGTGCGAAAAGTGGTTTTTCCACATTAATACAAGTGCAAAAGTGGTTTCCTGCACCAACACAGGTGCGAAAAGTGGTTTTTCAACACTAACACAAGTGCGAAAAGTGGTTGTTCAACACTATCACAAGTGCGAAAAGTGGTTTTTCAACACTATCACAAGTGCAAAAAGTGATTTTTCCACAGTAATACAAGTGCAAAAGTGGTTTCCTGTACCAACACAAGTGGGAAAAGTGGATTTTCAACACTAACACAAGTGCGAAAAGTGGGTTTACAACACTAACACAAGTGCGAAAAGTGGTTTCCTTCACTAACACAAGTGTGAAAAGTGGTTTTTGAACACTAACACAAGTGCAAAAAGTGGTTTTTCAACACTAACACAGTTGCGAAAAGTGGTTTTTCCACACTAATACAAGTGCAAAAGTGGTTTCCTGCACAAACACAAGTGCGAAAAGTGGTTTTTCAACACTAACACAAGTGCGAAAAGTGGTTTTTCAACACTATCACAAGAGCAAAAAGTGTTTTTTCCACACTAATACAAGTGCAAAGGTGGTTTCCTGCACCAACACAAGTGCAAAAAGTGGTTTTTCAACACTAACACAAGTGCGAAAAGTGGTTTTTCAACACTATCACAAGTGCAAAAAGTGTTTTTTCCACACTAATACAAGTGCAAAAGTGGTTTCCTGCACCAACACAAGTGGGAAAAGTGGATTTTCAACACTAACACAAGTGCGAAAAGTGGGTTTTCAACACTAACACAAGTGCGAAAAGTGGTTTTTCAACACTATCGCAAGTGCAAAAGTGGTTTCCTGCACCAACACAAGTGCGAAAAGTGGTTTTTCAACACTAACACAAGTGCGAAAAGTGGTTTTTCAACACTATCACAAGTGCAAAAAGTGTTTTTTCCACACTAATACAAGTGCAAAACTGGTTTCCTGCACTAACACAAGTGCGAAAAGTGGTTTTTCAACACTAACACAAGTGCGAAAAGTGGTTTTTCAACACTATCACAAGTGCAAAAAGTGTTTTTTCCACACTAATACAAGTGCAAAAGTGGTTTCCTGCACCAACACAAGTGCGAAAAGTGGATTTTCAACACTAACACAAGTGCGAAAAGTGGGTTTTCAACACTAACACAAGTGCGAAAAGTGGTTTCCTTCACTAACACAAGTGCGAAAAGTGGTTTTTCAACACTAACACAAGTACGAAAAGTGGGTTTTCAACACTAACACAAGTGCGAAAAGTGGTTTTTCCACACTAATACAAGTGCAAAAGTGGTTTCCTGCACCAACACAAGTGCGAAAAGTGGTTTTTCAACACTATCACAAGTGCAAAAAGTGTTTTTTCCACACTAATACAAGTGCAAAAGTGGTTTCCTGCACCAACACAAGTGCGAAAAGTGGTTTTTCAACACTAACACAAGTGCGAAAAGTGGTTTTTCAACACTATCACAAGTGCAAAAAGTGGTTTTCCCACACTAATACAAGTGCAAAAGTGGTTTCCTGCACCAACACAGGTGCAAAAGTGGTTTCCTGCACCAACACAGGTGCGAAAAGTGGTTTTTCAACACTAACACAAGTGCGAAAAATGGTTTTTCAACACTATCACAAGTGCAAAAAGTGTTTTTTCCACACTAAGACAAGTGCAAAAGTGGTTTCCTGCACCAACCCAAGTGGGAAAAGTGGATTTTCAACACTAACACAAGTGCGAAAAGTGGGTTTTCAACACTAACACAAGTGCGAAAATTGGTTTTTCAACACTAACACAAGTGCGAAAAGTGGTTTCCCCACACTAATACAAGTGCAAAAGTGGTTTCCTGCACCAACACAGGTGCGAAAAGTGGTTTTTCAACACTAACACAAGTGCGAAAAGTGGTTTTTCAACACTATCACAAGTGCAAAAAGTGTTTTTTCCACACTAATACAAGTGCAAAAGTGGTTTCCTGCACCAACACAAGTGCGAAAAGTGGTTTTTCAACACTAACACAAGTGCGAAAAGTGGTTTTTCAACACTATCACAAGTGCAAAAGTGGTTTCCTGCACCAACACAAGTGCGAAAAGTGGTTTTTCAACACTAACACAAGTGCGAAAAGTGGTTTTTCAACACTATCACAAGTGCAAAAAGTGTTTTTTCCACACTAATACAAGTGCAAAAGTGGTTTCCTGCACTAACACAAGTGCGAAAAGTGGTTTTTCAACACTAACACAAGTGCGAAAAGTGGTTTTTCAACACTATCACAAGTGCAAAAAGTGTTTTTTCCACACTAATACAAGTGCAAAAGTGGTTTCCTGCACCAACACAAGTGCGAAAAGTGGATTTTCAACACTAACACAAGTGCGAAAAGTGGGTTTTCAACACTAACACAAGTGCGAAAAGTGGTTTCCTTCACTAACACAAGTGCGAAAAGTGGTTTTTCAACACTAACACAAGTGCGAAAAGTGGGTTTTCAACAATAACACAAGTGCGAAAAAGTGGTTTTTCCACACTAATACAAGTGCAAAAGTGGTTTCCTGCACCAACACAAGTGTGAAAAGTGGTTTTTCAACACTAACACAAGTGCGAAAAGTGGTTTTTCAACACTATCACAAGTGCAAAAAGTGTTTTTTCCACACTAATACAAGTGCAAAAGTGGTTTCCTGCACCAACACAAGTGCGAAAAGTGGTTTTTCAACACTAACACAAGTGCGAAAAGTGGTTTTTCAACACTATCACAAGTGCAAAAAGTGTTTTTTCCACACTAATACAAGTGCAAAAGTGGTTTCCTGCACCAACCCAAGTTGGAAAAGTGGATTTTCAACACTAACACAAGTGCGAAAAGTGGGTTTTCAACACTAACACAAGTGCGAAAATTGGTTTTTCAACACTAACACAAGTGCAAAAAGTGTTTTTTCCACACTAATACAAGTGCAAAAGTGGTTTCCTGCACCAACACAAGTGCGAAAAGTGGTTTTTCAACACTAACACAAGTGCGAAAAGTGGTTTTTCAACACTAACACAAGTGCGAAAAGTGGTTTTTTCCACACTAATACAAGTGCAAAATTGGTTTCCTGCACCAACACAAGTGCGAAAAGTGGTTTTTCAACACTAACACAAGTGCGAAAAGTGGTTTTTCAACACTAACACAAGTGCGAAAAGTGGTTTTTCAACACTAACACAAGTGTGAAAAGTGGTTTTTCCACATTAATACAAGTGCAAAAGTGGTTTCCTGCACCAACACAGGTGCGAAAAGTGGTTTTTCAACACTAACACAAGTGCGAAAAGTGGTTTTTCAACACTATCACAAGTGCGAAAAGTGGTTTTTCAACACTATCACAAGTGCAAAAAGTGATTTTTCCACACTAATACAAGTGCAAAATTGGTTTCCTGCACCAACACAAGTGCGAAAAGTGGTTTTTCAACACTAACACAAGTGCAAAAAGTGGTTTTTCAACACTAACACAAGTGCGAAAAGTGGTTTTTCAACACTAACACAAGTGCGAAAAGTGGTTTTGCCACACTAATACAAGTGCAAAAGTGGTTTCCTGCACCAACACAGGTGCGAAAAGTGGTTTTTCAACACTAACACAAGTGCGAAAAGTGGTTTTTCAACACTATCACAAGTGCGAAAAGTGGTTTTTCAACACTATCACAAGTGCAAAAAGTGATTTTTCCACAGTAATACAAGTGCAAAAGTGGTTTCCTGTACCAACACAAGTGGGAAAAGTGGATTTTCAACACTAACACAAGTGCGAAAAGTGGGTTTTCAACACTAACTCAAGTGCGAAAAGTGGTTTCCTTCACTAACACAAGTGCGAAAAGTGGTTTTTGAACACTAACACAAGTGCAAAAAGTGGTTTTTCAACACTAACACAGTTGCGAAAAGTGGTTTTTCCACACTAATACAAGTGCAAAAGTGGTTTCCTGCACAAACACAAGTGCGAAAAGTGGTTTTTCAACACTAACACAAGTGCGAAAAGTGGTTTTTCAACACTATCACAAGTGCAAAAAGTGTTTTTTCCACACTAATACAAGTGCAAAGGTGGTTTCCTGCACCAACACAAGTGCAAAAAGCGGTTTTTCAACACTAACACAAGTGCGAAAAGTGGTTTTTCAACACTATCACAAGTGCAAAAAGTGTTTTTTCCACACTAATACAAGTGCAAAAGTGGTTTCCTGCACCAACACAAGTGGGAAAAGTGGATTTTCAACACTAACACAAGTGCGAAAAGTGGTTTTTCAACACTATCGCAAGTGCAAAAGTGGTTTCCTGCACCAACACAAGTGCGAAAAGTGGTTTTTCAACACTATCACAAGTGCGAAAAGTGGGTTTTCAACACTATCACAAGTGCAAAAAGTGTTTTTTCCACACTAATACAAGTGCAAAAGTGGTTTCCTGCACTAACACCAGTGCGAAAAGTGGTTTTTCAACACTAACACAAGTGCGAAAAGTGTTTTTTCCACACTAATACAAGTGCAAAAGTGGTTTCCTGCACCAACACAAGTGCGAAAAGTGGATTTTCAACACTAACACAAGTGCGAAAAGTGGGTTTTCAACACTAACACAAGTGAGAAAAGTGGTTTCCTTCACTAACACAAGTGCAAAAGTGGTTTCCTGCACCAACCCAGGTGGGAAAAGTGGATTTTCAACACTAACACAAGTGCGAAAAGTGGGTTTTCAACACTAACACAAGTGCGAAAATTGGTTTTTCAACACTAACACAAGTGCGAAAAGTGGTTTTTCCACACTAATACAAGTGCAAAAGTGGTTTCCTGCGCCAACACAGGTGCGAAAAGTGGTTTTTCAACACTAACACAAGTGCGAAAAGTGGTTTTTCAACACTATCACAAGTGCAAAAAGTGTTTTTTCCACACTAATACAAGTGCAAAAGTGGTTTCCTGCACCAACACAAGTGCGAAAAGTGGTTTTTCAACACTAACACAAGTGCGAAAAGTGGTTTTTCAACACTAACACAAGTGCGAAAAGTGGTTTTTTCCACACTAATACAAGTGCAAAATTGGTTTCCTGCACCAACACAAGTGCGAAAAGTGGTTTTTCAACACTAACACAAGTGCGAAAAGTGGTTTTTCAACACTAACACAAGTGCGAAAAGTGGTTTTTCAACACTAACACAAGTGCGAAAAGTGGTTTTTCCACACTAATACAAGTGCAAAAGTGGTTTCCTGCACCAACACAGGTGCGAAAAGTGGTTTTTCAACACTAACACAAGTGCGAAAAGTGGTTTTTCAACACTATCACAAGTGCGAAAAGTGGTTTTTCAACACTATCACAAGTGCAAAAAGTGATTTTTCCACAGTAATACAAGGGCAAAAGTGGTTTCCTGTACCAACACAAGTGGGAAAAGTGGATTTTCAACACTAACACAAGTGCGAAAAGTGGGTTTACAACACTAACACAAGTGCGAAAAGTGGTTTCCTTCACTAACACAAGTGCGAAAAGTGGTTTTTGAACACTAACACATGTGCAAAAAGTGGTTTTTCAACACTAACACAGTTGCGAAAAGTGGTTTTTCCACACTAATACAAGTGCAAAAGTGGTTTCCTGCACAAACACAAGTGCGAAAAGTGGTTTTTCAACACTAACACAAGTGCGAAAAGTGGTTTTTCAACACTATCACAAGAGCAAAAAGTGTTTTTTCCACACTAATACAAGTGCAAAGGTGGTTTCCTGCACCAACACAAGTGCAAAAAGTGGTTTTTCAACACTAACACAAGTGCGAAAAGTGGTTTTTCAACACTATCACAAGTGCAAAAAGTGTTTTTTCCACACTAATACAAGTGCAAAAGTGGTTTCCTGCACCAACACAAGTGGGAAAAGTGGATTTTCAACACTAACACAAGTGCGAAAAGTGGGTTTTCAACACTAACACAAGTGCGAAAAGTGGTTTTTCAACACTATCGCAAGTGCAAAAGTGGTTTCCTGCACCAACACAAGTGCGAAAAGTGGTTTTTCAACACTAACACAAGTGCGAAAAGTGGTTTTTCAACACTATCACAAGTGCAAAAAGTGTTTTTCCACACTAATACAAGTGCAAAAGTGGTTTCCTGCACTAACACAAGTGCGAAAAGTGGTTTTTCAACACTAACACAAGTGCGAAAAGTGTTTTTTCCACACTAATACAAGTGCAAAAGTGGTTTCCTGCACCAACACAAGTGCGAAAAGTGGATTTTCAACACTAACACAAGTGCGAAAAGTGGGTTTTCAACACTAACACAAGTGAGAAAAGTGGTTTCCTTCACTAACACAAGTGCAAAAGTGGTTTCCTGCACCAACCCAGGTGGGAAAAGTGGATTTTCAACACTAACACAAGTGCGAAAAGTGGGTTTTCAACACTAACACAAGTGCGAAAATTGGTTTTTCAACACTAACACAAGTGCGAAAAGTGGTTTTTCCACACTAATACAAGTGCAAAAGTGGTTTCCTGCGCCAACACAGGTGCGAAAAGTGGTTTTTCAACACTAACACAAGTGCGAAAAGTGGTTTTTCAACACTATCACAAGTGCAAAAAGTGTTTTTTCCACACTAATACAAGTGCAAAAGTGGTTTCCTGCACCAACACAAGTGCGAAAAGTGGTTTTTCAACACTAACACAAGTGCGAAAAGTGGTTTTTCAACACTAACACAAGTGCGAAAAGTGGTTTTTTCCACACTAATACAAGTGCAAAATTGGTTTCCTGCACCAACACAAGTGCGAAAAGTGGTTTTTCAACACTAACACAAGTGCGAAAAGTGGTTTTTCAACACTAACACAAGTGCGAAAAGTGGTTTTTCAACACTAACACAAGTGTGAAAAGTGGTTTTTCCACATTAATACAAGTGCAAAAGTGGTTTCCTGCACCAACACAGGTGCGAAAAGTGGTTTTTCAACACTAACACAAGTGCGAAAAGTGGTTTTTCAACACTATCACAAGTGCGAAAAGTGGTTTTTCAACACTATCACAAGTGCAAAAAGTGATTTTTCCACACTAATACAAGTGCAAAATTGGTTTCCTGCACCAACACAAGTGCGAAAAGTGGTTTTTCAACACTAACACAAGTGCGAAAAGTGGTTTTTCAACACTAACACAAGTGCGAAAAGTGGTTTTTCAACACTAACACAAGTGCGAAAAGTGGTTTTGCCACACTAATACAAGTGCAAAAGTGGTTTCCTGCACCAACACAGGTGCGAAAAGTGGTTTTTCAACACTAACACAAGTGCGAAAAGTGGTTTTTCAACACTATCACAAGTGCGAAAAGTGGTTTTTCAACACTATCACAAGTGCAAAAAGTGATTTTTCCACAGTAATACAAGTGCAAAAGTGGTTTCCTGTACCAACACAAGTGGGAAAAGTGGATTTTCAACACTAACACAAGTGCGAAAAGTGGGTTTTCAACACTAACTCAAGTGCGAAAAGTGGTTTCCTTCACTAACACAAGTGCGAAAAGTGGTTTTTGAACACTAACACAAGTGCAAAAAGTGGTTTTTCAACACTAACACAGTTGCGAAAAGTGGTTTTTCCACACTAATACAAGTGCAAAAGTGGTTTCCTGCACAAACACAAGTGCGAAAAGTGGTTTTTCAACACTAACACAAGTGCGAAAAGTGGTTTTTCAACACTATCACAAGTGCAAAAAGTGTTTTTTCCACACTAATACAAGTGCAAAGGTGGTTTCCTGCACCAACACAAGTGCAAAAAGCGGTTTTTCAACACTAACACAAGTGCGAAAAGTGGTTTTTCAACACTATCACAAGTGCAAAAAGTGTTTTTTCCACACTAATACAAGTGCAAAAGTGGTTTCCTGCACCAACACAAGTGGGAAAAGTGGATTTTCAACACTAACACAAGTGCGAAAAGTGGTTTTTCAACACTATCGCAAGTGCAAAAGTGGTTTCCTGCACCAACACAAGTGCGAAAAGTGGTTTTTCAACACTAACACAAGTGCGAAAAGTGGGTTTTCAACACTATCACAAGTGCAAAAAGTGTTTTTTCCACACTAATACAAGTGCAAAAGTGGTTTCCTGCACTAACACAAGTGCGAAAAGTGGTTTTTCAACACTAACACAAGTGCGAAAAGTGTTTTTTCCACACTAATACAAGTGCAAAAGTGGTTTCCTGCACCAACACAAGTGCGAAAAGTGGATTTTCAACACTAACACAAGTGCGAAAAGTGGGTTTTCAACACTAACACAAGTGAGAAAAGTGGTTTCCTTCACTAACACAAGTGCAAAAGTGGTTTCCTGCACCAACCCAGGTGGGAAAAGTGGATTTTCAACACTAACACAAGTGCGAAAAGTGGGTTTTCAACACTAACACAAGTGCGAAAATTGGTTTTTCAACACTAACACAAGTGCGAAAAGTGGTTTTTCCACACTAATACAAGTGCAAAAGTGGTTTCCTGCGCCAACACAAGTGCAAAAAGCGGTTTTTCAACACTAACACAAGTGCGAAAAGTGGTTTTTCAACACTATCACAAGTGCAAAAAGTGTTTTTTCCACACTAATACAAGTGCAAAAGTGGTTTCCTGCACCAACACAAGTGGGAAAAGTGGATTTTCAACACTAACACAAGTGCGAAAAGTGGTTTTTCAACACTATCGCAAGTGCAAAAGTGGTTTCCTGCACCAACACAAGTGCGAAAAGTGGTTTTTCAACACTAACACAAGTGCGAAAAGTGGGTTTTCAACACTATCACAAGTGCAAAAAGTGTTTTTTCCACACTAATACAAGTGCAAAAGTGGTTTCCTGCACTAACACAAGTGCGAAAAGTGGTTTTTCAACACTAACACAAGTGCGAAAAGTGTTTTTTCCACACTAATACAAGTGCAAAAGTGGTTTCCTGCACCAACACAAGTGCGAAAAGTGGATTTTCAACACTAACACAAGTGCGAAAAGTGGGTTTTCAACACTAACACAAGTGAGAAAAGTGGTTTCCTTCACTAACACAAGTGCAAAAGTGGTTTCCTGCACCAACCCAGGTGGGAAAAGTGGATTTTCAACACTAACACAAGTGCGAAAAGTGGGTTTTCAACACTAACACAAGTGCGAAAATTGGTTTTTCAACACTAACACAAGTGCGAAAAGTGGTTTTTCCACACTAATACAAGTGCAAAAGTGGTTTCCTGCGCCAACACAGGTGCGAAAAGTGGTTTTTCAACACTAACACAAGTGCGAAAAGTGGTTTTTCAACACTATCACAAGTGCAAAAAGTGTTTTTTCCACACTAATACAAGTGCAAAAGTGGTTTCCTGCACCAACACAAGTGCGAAAAGTGGTTTTTCAACACTAACACAAGTGCGAAAAGTGGTTTTTCAACACTAACACAAGTGCGAAAAGTGGTTTTTTCCACACTAATACAAGTGCAAAATTGGTTTCCTGCACCAACACAAGTGCGAAAAGTGGTTTTTCAACACTAACACAAGTGCGAAAAGTGGTTTTTCAACACTAACACAAGTGCGAAAAGTGGTTTTTCAACACTAACACAAGTGCGAAAAGTGGTTTTTCCACACTAATACAAGTGCAAAAGTGGTTTCCTGCACCAACACAGGTGCGAAAAGTGGTTTTTCAACACTAACACAAGTGCGAAAAGTGGTTTTTCAACACTATCACAAGTGCGAAAAGTGGTTTTTCAACACTATCACAAGTGCAAAAAGTGATTTTTCCACAGTAATACAAGGGCAAAAGTGGTTTCCTGTACCAACACAAGTGGGAAAAGTGGATTTTCAACACTAACACAAGTGCGAAAAGTGGGTTTACATCACTAACACAAGTGCGAAAAGTGGTTTCCTTCACTAACACAAGTGCGAAAAGTGGTTTTTGAACACTAACACATGTGCAAAAAGTGGTTTTTCAACACTAACACAGTTGCGAAAAGTGGTTTTTCCACACTAATACAAGTGCAAAAGTGGTTTCCTGCACAAACACAAGTGCGAAAAGTGGTTTTTCAACACTAACACAAGTGCGAAAAGTGGTTTTTCAACACTATCACAAGAGCAAAAAGTGTTTTTTCCACACTAATACAAGTGCAAAGGTGGTTTCCTGCACCAACACAAGTGCAAAAAGTGGTTTTTCAACACTAACACAAGTGCGAAAAGTGGTTTTTCAACACTATCACAAGTGCAAAAAGTGTTTTTTCCACACTAATACAAGTGCAAAAGTGGTTTCCTGCACCAACACAAGTGGGAAAAGTGGATTTTCAACACTAACACAAGTGCGAAAAGTGGGTTTTCAACACTAACACAAGTGCGAAAAGTGGTTTTTCAACACTATCGCAAGTGCAAAAGTGGTTTCCTGCACCAACACAAGTGCGAAAAGTGGTTTTTCAACACTAACACAAGTGCGAAAAGTGGTTTTTCAACACTATCACAAGTGCAAAAAGTGTTTTTCCACACTAATACAAGTGCAAAAGTGGTTTCCTGCACTAACACAAGTGCGAAAAGTGGTTTTTCAACACTAACACAAGTGCAAAAAGTGTTTTTTCCACACTAATACAAGTGCAAAAGTGGTTTCCTGCACCAACACAAGTGCGAAAAGTGGATTTTCAACACTAACACAAGTGCGAAAAGTGGGTTTTCAACACTAACACAAGTGAGAAAAGTGGTTTCCTTCACTAACACAAGTGCAAAAGTGGTTTCCTGCACCAACCCAGGTGGGAAAAGTGGATTTTCAACACTAACACAAGTGCGAAAAGTGGGTTTTCAACACTAACACAAGTGCGAAAATTGGTTTTTCAACACTAACACAAGTGCGAAAAGTGGTTTTTCCACACTAATACAAGTGCAAAAGTGGTTTCCTGCGCCAACACAGGTGCGAAAAGTGGTTTTTCAACACTAACACAAGTGCGAAAAGTGGTTTTTCAACACTATCACAAGTGCAAAAAGTGTTTTTTCCACACTAATACAAGTGCAAAAGTGGTTTCCTGCACCAACACAAGTGCGAAAAGTGGTTTTTCAACACTAACACAAGTGCGAAAAGTGGTTTTTCAACACTAACACAAGTGCGAAAAGTGGTTTTTTCCACACTAATACAAGTGCAAAATTGGTTTCCTGCACCAACACAAGTGCGAAAAGTGGTTTTTCAACACTAACACAAGTGCGAAAAGTGGTTTTTCAACACTATCACAAGTGCAAAAAGTGTTTTTTCCACACTAATACAAGTGCAAAAGTGATTTCCTGCACCAACCCAAGTTGGAAAAGTGGATTTTCAACACTAACACAAGTGCGAAAAGTGGGTTTTCAACACTAACACAAGTGCGAAAATTGGTTTTTCAACACTAACACAAGTGCAAAAAGTGTTTTTTCCACACTAATACAAGTGCAAAAGTGGTTTCCTGCACCAACACAAGTGCGAAAAGTGGTTTTTCAACACTAACACAAGTGCGAAAAGTGGTTTTTCAACACTAACACAAGTGCGAAAAGTGGTTTTTTCCACACTAATACAAGTGCAAAATTGGTTTCCTGCACCAACACAAGTGCGAAAAGTGGTTTTTCAACACTAACACAAGTGCGAAAAGTGGTTTTTCAACACTAACACAAGTGCGAAAAGTGGTTTTTCAACACTAACACAAGTGTGAAAAGTGGTTTTTCCACATTAATACAAGTGCAAAAGTGGTTTCCTGCACCAACACAGGTGCGAAAAGTGGTTTTTCAACACTAACACAAGTGCGAAAAGTGGTTTTTCAACACTATCACAAGTGCAAAAAGTGATTTTTCCACACTAATACAAGTGCAAAATTGGTTTCCTGCACCAACACAAGTGCGAAAAGTGGTTTTTCAACACTAACACAAGTGCGAAAAGTGGTTTTTCAACACTAACACAAGTGCGAAAAGTGGTTTTTCAACACTAACACAAGTGCGAAAAGTGGTTTTGCCACACTAATACAAGTGCAAAAGTGGTTTCCTGCACCAACACAGGTGCGAAAAGTGGTTTTTCAACACTAACACAAGTGCAAAAAGTGGTTTTTCAACACTATCACAAGTGCGAAAAGTGGTTTTTCAACACTATCACAAGTGCAAAAAGTGATTTTTCCACAGTAATACAAGTGCAAAAGTGGTTTCCTGTACCAACACAAGTGGGAAAAGTGGATTTTCAACACTAACACAAGTGCGAAAAGTGGGTTTTCAACACTAACTCAAGTGCGAAAAGTGGTTTCCTTCACTAACACAAGTGCGAAAAGTGGTTTTTGAACACTAACACAAGTGCAAAAAGTGGTTTTTCAACACTAACACAGTTGCGAAAAGTGGTTTTTCCACACTAATACAAGTGCAAAAGTGGTTTCCTGCACAAACACAAGTGCGAAAAGTGGTTTTTCAACACTAACACAAGTGCGAAAAGTGGTTTTTCAACACTATCACAAGTGCAAAAAGTGTTTTTTCCACACTAATACAAGTGCAAAGGTGGTTTCCTGCACCAACACAAGTGCAAAAAGCGGTTTTTCAACACTAACACAAGTGCGAAAAGTGGTTTTTCAACACTATCACAAGTGCAAAAAGTGTTTTTTCCACACTAATACAAGTGCAAAAGTGGTTTCCTGCACCAACACAAGTGGGAAAAGTGGATTTTCAACACTAACACAAGTGCGAAAAGTGGTTTTTCAACACTATCGCAAGTGCAAAAGTGGTTTCCTGCACCAACACAAGTGCGAAAAGTGGTTTTTCAACACTAACACAAGTGCGAAAAGTGGTTTTTCAACACTATCACAAGTGCAAAAAGTGTTTTTTCCACACTAATACAAGTGCAAAAGTGGTTTCCTGCACTAACACAAGTGCGAAAAGTGGTTTTTCAACACTAACACAAGTGCGAAAAGTGTTTTTTCCACACTAATACAAGTGCAAAAGTGGTTTCCTGCACCAACACAAGTGCGAAAAGTGGATTTTCAACACTAACACAAGTGCGAAAAGTGGGTTTTCAACACTAACACAAGTGAGAAAAGTGGTTTCCTTCACTAACACAAGTGCAAAAGTGGTTTCCTGCACCAACCCAGGTGGGAAAAGTGGATTTTCAACACTAACACAAGTGCGAAAAGTGGGTTTTCAACACTAACACAAGTGCGAAAATTGGTTTTTCAACACTAACACAAGTGCGAAAAGTGGTTTTTCCACACTAATACAAGTGCAAAAGTGGTTTCCTGCGCCAACACAGGTGCGAAAAGTGGTTTTTCAACACTAACACAAGTGCGAAAAGTGGTTTTTCAACACTATCACAAGTGCAAAAAGTGTTTTTTCCACACTAATACAAGTGCAAAAGTGGTTTCCTGCACCAACACAAGTGCGAAAAGTGGTTTTTCAACACTAACACAAGTGCGAAAAATGGTTTTTCAACACTAACACAAGTGCGAAAAGTGGTTTTTTCCACACTAATACAAGTGCAAAATTGGTTTCCTGCACCAACACAAGTGCGAAAAGTGGTTTTTCAACACTAACACAAGTGCGAAAAGTGGTTTTTCAACACTAACACAAGTGCAAAAAGTGGTTTTTCAACACTAACACAAGTGCGAAAAGTGGTTTTTCCACACTAATACAAGTGCAAAAGTGGTTTCCTGCACCAACACAGGTGCGAAAAGTGGTTTTTCAACACTAACACAAGTGCGAAAAGTGGTTTTTCAACACTATCACAAGTGCGAAAAGTGGTTTTTCAACACTATCACAAGTGCAAAAAGTGATTTTTCCACAGTAATACAAGGGCAAAAGTGGTTTCCTGTACCAACACAAGTGGGAAAAGTGGATTTTCAACACTAACACAAGTGCGAAAAGTGGGTTTACAACACTAACACAAGTGCGAAAAGTGGTTTCCTTCACTAACACAAGTGCGAAAAGTGGTTTTTGAACACTAACACATGTGCAAAAAGTGGTTTTTCAACACTAACACAGTTGCGAAAAGTGGTTTTTCCACACTAATACAAGTGCAAAAGTGGTTTCCTGCACAAACACAAGTGCGAAAAGTGGTTTTTCAACACTAACACAAGTGCGAAAAGTGGTTTTTCAACACTATCACAAGAGCAAAAAGTGTTTTTTCCACACTAATACAAGTGCAAAGGTGGTTTCCTGCACCAACACAAGTGCAAAAAGTGGTTTTTCAACACTAACACAAGTGCGAAAAGTGGTTTTTCAACACTATCACAAGTGCAAAAAGTGTTTTTTCCACACTAATACAAGTGCAAAAGTGGTTTCCTGCACCAACACAAGTGGGAAAAGTGGATTTTCAACACTAACACAAGTGCGAAAAGTGGGTTTTCAACACTAACACAAGTGCGAAAAGTGGTTTTTCAACACTATCGCAAGTGCAAAAGTGGTTTCCTGCACCAACACAAGTGCGAAAAGTGGTTTTTCAACACTAACACAAGTGCGAAAAGTGGTTTTTCAACACTATCACAAGTGCAAAAAGTGTTTTTCCACACTAATACAAGTGCAAAAGTGGTTTCCTGCACTAACACAAGTGCGAAAAGTGGTTTTTCAACACTAACACAAGTGCGAAAAGTGTTTTTTCCACACTAATACAAGTGCAAAAGTGGTTTCCTGCACCAACACAAGTGCGAAAAGTGGATTTTCAACACTAACACAAGTGCGAAAAGTGGGTTTTCAACACTAACACAAGTGAGAAAAGTGGTTTCCTTCACTAGCACAAGTGCAAAAGTGGTTTCCTGCACCAACCCAGGTGGGAAAAGTGGATTTTCAACACTAACACAAGTGCGAAAAGTGGGTTTTCAACACTAACACAAGTGCGAAAATTGGTTTTTCAACACTAACACAAGTGCGAAAAGTGGTTTTTCCACACTAATACAAGTGCAAAAGTGGTTTCCTGCGCCAACACAGGTGCGAAAAGTGGTTTTTCAACACTAACACAAGTGCGAAAAGTGGTTTTTCAACACTATCACAAGTGCAAAAAGTGTTTTTTCCACACTAATACAAGTGCAAAAGTGGTTTCCTGCACCAACACAAGTGCGAAAAGTGGTTTTTCAACACTAACACAAGTGCGAAAAGTGGTTTTTCAACACTAACACAAGTGCGAAAAGTGGTTTTTTCCACACTAATACAAGTGCAAAATTGGTTTCCTGCACCAACACAAGTGCGAAAAGTGGTTTTTCAACACTAACACAAGTGCGAAAAGTGGTTTTTCAACACTAACACAAGTGCGAAAAGTGGTTTTTCAACACTAACACAAGTGCGAAAAGTGGTTTTTCCACACTAATACAAGTGCAAAAGTGGTTTCCTGCACCAACACAGGTGCGAAAAGTGGTTTTTCAACACTAACACAAGTGCGAAAAGTGGTTTTTCAACACTATCACAAGTGCGAAAAGTGGTTTTTCAACACTATCACAAGTGCAAAAAGTGATTTTTCCACAGTAATACAAGTGCAAAAGTGGTTTCCTGTACCAACACAAGTGGGAAAAGTGGATTTTCAACACTAACACAAGTGCGAAAAGTGGGTTTACAACACTAACACAAGTGCGAAAAGTGGTTTCCTTCACTAACACAAGTGCGAAAAGTGGTTTTTGAACACTAACACAAGTGCAAAAAGTGGTTTTTCAACACTAACACAGTTGCGAAAAGTGGTTTTTCCACACTAATACAAGTGCAAAAGTGGTTTCCTGCACAAACACAAGTGCGAAAAGTGGTTTTTCAACACTAACACAAGTGCGAAAAGTGGTTTTTCAACACTATCACAAGAGCAAAAAGTGTTTTTTCCACACTAATACAAGTGCAAAGGTGGTTTCCTGCACCAACACAAGTGCAAAAAGTGGTTTTTCAACACTAACACAAGTGCGAAAAGTGGTTTTTCAACACTATCACAAGTGCAAAAAGTGTTTTTTCCACACTAATACAAGTGCAAAAGTGGTTTCCTGCACCAACACAAGTGGGAAAAGTGGATTTTCAACACTAACACAAGTGCGAAAAGTGGGTTTTCAACACTAACACAAGTGCGAAAAGTGGTTTTTCAACACTATCGCAAGTGCAAAAGTGGTTTCCTGCACCAACACAAGTGCGAAAAGTGGTTTTTCAACACTAACACAAGTGCGAAAAGTGGTTTTTCAACACTATCACAAGTGCAAAAAGTGTTTTTTCCACATTAATACAAGTGCAAAAGTGGTTTCCTGCACTAACACAAGTGCGAAAAGTGGTTTTTCAACACTAACACAAGTGCGAAAAGTGGTTTTTCAACACTATCACAAGTGCAAAAAGTGTTTTTTCCACACTAATACAAGTGCAAAAGTGGTTTCCTGCACCAACACAAGTGCGAAAAGTGGATTTTCAACACTAACACAAGTGCGAAAAGTGGGTTTTCAACACTAACACAAGTGCGAAAAGTGGTTTCCTTCACTAACACAAGTGCGAAAAGTGGTTTTTCAACACTAACACAAGTGCGAAAAGTGGGTTTTCAACACTAACACAAGTGCGAAAAGTGGTTTTTCCACACTAATACAAGTGCAAAAGTGGTTTCCTGCGCCAACACAAGTGCGAAAAGTGGTTTTTCAACACTATCACAAGTGCAAAAAGTGTTTTTTCCACACTAATACAAGTGCAAAAGTGGTTTCCTGCACCAACACAAGTGCGAAAAGTGGTTTTTCAACACTAACACAAGTGCGAAAAGTGGTTTTTCAACACTATCACAAGTGCAAAAAGTGGTTTTCCCACACTAATACAAGTGCAAAAGTGGTTTCCTGCACCAACACAGGTGCAAAAGTGGTTTCCTGCACCAACACAGGTGCGAAAAGTGGTTTTTCAACACTAACACAAGTGCGAAAAGTGGTTTTTCAACACTATCACAAGTGCAAAAAGTGTTTTTTCCACACTAAGACAAGTGCAAAAGTGGTTTCCTGCACCAACCCAAGTGGGAAAAGTGGATTTTCAACACTAACACAAGTGCGAAAAGTGGGTTTTCAACACTAACACAAGTGCGAAAATTGGTTTTTCAACACTAACAGAAGTGCGAAAAGTGGTTTTCCCACACTAATACAAGTGCAAAAGTGGTTTCCTGCACCAACACAGGTGCGAAAAGTGGTTTTTCAACACTAACACAAGTGCGAAAAGTGGTTTTTCAACACTATCACAAGTGCAAAAAGTGTTTTTTCCACACTAATACAAGTGCAAAAGTGGTTTCCTGCACCAACACAAGTGCGAAAAGTGGTTTTTCAACACTAACACAAGTGCGAAAAGTGGTTTTTCAACACTATCACAAGTGCAAAAGTGGTTTCCTGCACCAACACAAGTGCGAAAAGTGGTTTTTCAACACTAACACAAGTGCGAAAAGTGGTTTTTCAACACTATCACAAGTGCAAAAAGTGTTTTTTCCACACTAATACAAGTGCAAAAGTGGTTTCCTGCACTAACACAAGTGCGAAAAGTGGTTTTTCAACACTAACACAAGTGCGAAAAGTGGTTTTTCAACACTATCACAAGTGCAAAAAGTGTTTTTTCCACACTAATACAAGTGCAAAAGTGGTTTCCTGCACCAACACAAGTGCGAAAAGTGGATTTTCAACACTAACACAAGTGCGAAAAGTGGGTTTTCAACACTAACACAAGTGCGAAAAGTGGTTTCCTTCACTAACACAAGTGCGAAAAGTGGTTTTTCAACACTAACACAAGTGCGAAAAGTGGGTTTTCAACAATAACACAAGTGCGAAAAGTGGTTTTTCCACACTAATACAAGTGCAAAAGTGGTTTCCTGCACCAACACAAGTGTGAAAAGTGGTTTTTCAACACTAACACAAGTGCGAAAAGTGGTTTTTCAACACTATCACAAGTGCAAAAAGTGTTTTTTCCACACTAATACAAGTGCAAAAGTGGTTTCCTGCACCAACACAAGTGCGAAAAGTGGTTTTTCAACACTAACACAAGTGCGAAAAGTGGTTTTTCAACACTATCACAAGTGCAAAAAGTGTTTTTTCCACACTAATACAAGTGCAAAAGTGGTTTCCTGCACCAACCCAAGTTGGAAAAGTGGATTTTCAACACTAACACAAGTGCGAAAAGTGGGTTTTCAACACTAACACAAGTGCGAAAATTGGTTTTTCAACACTAACACAAGTGCGAAAAGTGGTTTTTCCACACTAATACAAGTGCAAAAAGTGTTTTTTCCACACTAATACAAGTGCAAAAGTGGTTTCCTGCACCAACACAAGTGCGAAAAGTGGTTTTTCAACACTAACACAAGTGCGAAAAGTGGTTTTTCAACACTAACACAAGTGCGAAAAGTGGTTTTTTCCACACTAATACAAGTGCAAAATTGGTTTCCTGCACCAACACAAGTGCGAAAAGTGGTTTTTCAACACTAACACAAGTGCGAAAAGTGGTTTTTCAACACTAACACAAGTGCGAAAAGTGGTTTTTCAACACTAACACAAGTGTGAAAAGTGGTTTTTCCACACTAATACAAGTGCAAAAGTGGTTTCCTGCACCAACACAGGTGCGAAAAGTGGTTTTTCAACACTAACACAAGTGCGAAAAGTGGTTTTTCAACACTATCACAAGTGCGAAAAGTGGTTTTTCAACACTATCACAAGTGCAAAAAGTGATTTTTCCACAGTAATACAAGTGCAAAAGTGGTTTCCTTCACTAACACAAGTGCGAAAAGTGGTTTTTGAACACTAACACAAGTGCAAAAAGTGGTTTTTGAACACTAACACAGTTGCGAAAAGTGGTTTTTCCACACTAATACAAGTGCAAAAGTGGTTTCCTGCACAAACACAAGTGCGAAAAGTGGTTTTTCAACACTAACACAAGTGCGAAAAGTGGTTTTTCAACACTATCACAAGTGCAAAAAGTGTTTTTTCCACACTAATACAAGTGCAAAAGTGGTTTCCTGCACCAACACAAGTGCGAAAAGTGGGTTTACAACACTAACACAAGTGCGAAAAGTGGTTTCCTTCACTAACACAAGTGCGAAAAGTGGTTTTTGAACACTAACACAAGTGCAAAAAGTGGTTTTTCAACACTAACACAGTTGCAAAAAGTGGTTTTTCCACACTAATACAAGTGCAAAAGTGGTTTCCTGCACAAACACAAGTGCGAAAAGTGGTTTTTCAACACTAACACAAGTGCGAAAAGTGGTTTTTCAACACTATCACAAGAGCAAAAAGTGTTTTTTCCACACTAATACAAGTGCAAAGGTGGTTTCCTGCACCAACACAAGTGCAAAAAGTGGTTTTTCAACACTAACACAAGTGCGAAAAGTGGTTTTTCAACACTATCACAAGTGCAAAAAGTGTTTTTTCCACACTAATACAAGTGCAAAAGTGGTTTCCTGCACCAACACAAGTGGGAAAAGTGGATTTTCAACACTAACACAAGTGCGAAAAGTGGGTTTTCAACACTAACACAAGTGCGAAAAGTGGTTTTTCAACACTATCGCAAGTGCAAAAGTGGTTTCCTGCACCAACACAAGTGCGAAAAGTGGTTTTTCAACACTAACACAAGTGCGAAAAGTGGTTTTTCAACACTATCACAAGTGCAAAAAGTGTTTTTTCCACACTAATACAAGTGCAAAAGTGGTTTCCTGCACTAACACAAGTGCGAAAAGTGGTTTTTCAACACTAACACAAGTGCGAAAAGTGGTTTTTCAACACTATCACAAGTGCAAAAAGTGTTTTTTCCACACTAATACAAGTGCAAAAGTGGTTTCCTGCACCAACACAAGTGCGAAAAGTGGATTTTCAACACTAACACAAGTGCGAAAAGTGGGTTTTCAACACTAACACAAGTGCGAAAAGTGGTTTCCTTCACTAACACAAGTGCGAAAAGTGGTTTTTCAACACTAACACAAGTGCGAAAAGTGGGTTTTCAACACTAACACAAGTGCGAAAAGTGGTTTTTCCACACTAATACAAGTGCAAAAGTGGTTTCCTGCACCAACACAAGTGCGAAAAGTGGTTTTTCAACACTATCACAAGTGCAAAAAGTGTTTTTTCCACACTAATACAAGTGCAAAAGTGGTTTCCTGCACCAACACAAGTGCGAAAAGTGGTTTTTCAACACTAACACAAGTGCGAAAAGTGGTTTTTCAACACTATCACAAGTGCAAAAAGTGGTTTTCCCACACTAATACAAGTGCAAAAGTGGTTTCCTGCACCAACACAGGTGCAAAAGTGGTTTCCTGCACCAACACAGGTGCGAAAAGTGGTTTTTCAACACTAACACAAGTGCGAAAAGTGGTTTTTCAACACTATCACAAGTGCAAAAAGTGTTTTTTCCACACTAAGACAAGTGCAAAAGTGGTTTCCTGCACCAACCCAAGTGGGAAAAGTGGATTTTCAACACTAACACAAGTGCGAAAAGTGGGTTTTCAACACTAACACAAGTGCGAAAATTGGTTTTTCAACACTAACAGAAGTGCGAAAAGTGGTTTTCCCACACTAATACAAGTGCAAAAGTGGTTTCCTGCACCAACACAGGTGCGAAAAGTGGTTTTTCAACACTAACACAAGTGCGAAAAGTGGTTTTTCAACACTATCACAAGTGCAAAAAGTGTTTTTTCCACACTAATACAAGTGCAAAAGTGGTTTCCTGCACCAACACAAGTGCGAAAAGTGGTTTTTCAACACTAACACAAGTGCGAAAAGTGGTTTTTCAACACTATCACAAGTGCAAAAGTGGTTTCCTGCACCAACACAAGTGCGAAAAGTGGTTTTTCAACACTAACACAAGTGCGAAAAGTGGTTTTTCAACACTATCACAAGTGCAAAAAGTGTTTTTTCCACACTAATACAAGTGCAAAAGTGGTTTCCTGCACTAACACAAGTGCGAAAAGTGGTTTTTCAACACTAACACAAGTGCGAAAAGTGGTTTTTCAACACTATCACAAGTGCAAAAAGTGTTTTTTCCACACTAATACAAGTGCAAAAGTGGTTTCCTGCACCAACACAAGTGCGAAAAGTGGATTTTCAACACTAACACAAGTGCAAAAAGTGGGTTTTCAACACTAACACAAGTGCGAAAAGTGGTTTCCTTCACTAACACAAGTGCGAAAAGTGGTTTTTCAACACTAACACAAGTGCGAAAAGTGGGTTTTCAACAATAACACAAGTGCGAAAAGTGGTTTTTCCACACTAATACAAGTGCAAAAGTGGTTTCCTGCACCAACACAAGTGTGAAAAGTGGTTTTTCAACACTAACACAAGTGCGAAAAGTGGTTTTTCAACACTATCACAAGTGCAAAAAGTGTTTTTTCCACACTAATACAAGTGCAAAAGTGGTTTCCTGCACCAACACAAGTGCGAAAAGTGGTTTTTCAACACTAACACAAGTGCGAAAAGTGGTTTTTCAACACTATCACAAGTGCAAAAAGTGTTTTTTCCGCACTAATACAAGTGCAAAAGTGGTTTCCTGCACCAACCCAAGTTGGAAAAGTGGATTTTCAACACTAACACAAGTGCGAAAAGTGGGTTTTCAACACTAACACAAGTGCGAAAATTGGTTTTTCAACACTAACACAAGTGCGAAAAGTGGTTTTTCCACACTAATACAAGTGCAAAAAGTGTTTTTTCCACACTAATACAAGTGCAAAAGTGGTTTCCTGCACCAACACAAGTGCGAAAAGTGGTTTTTCAACACTAACACAAGTGCGAAAAGTGGTTTTTCAACACTAACACAAGTGCGAAAAGTGGTTTTTTCCACACTAATACAAGTGCAAAATTGGTTTCCTGCACCAACACAAGTGCGAAAAGTGGTTTTTCAACACTAACACAAGTGCGAAAAGTGGTTTTTCAACACTAACACAAGTGCGAAAAGTGGTTTTTCAACACTAACACAAGTGTGAAAAGTGGTTTTTCCACACTAATACAAGTGCAAAAGTGGTTTCCTGCACCAACACAGGTGCGAAAAGTGGTTTTTCAACACTAACACAAGTGCGAAAAGTGGTTTTTCAACACTATCACAAGTGCGAAAAGTGGTTTTTCAACACTATCACAAGTGCAAAAAGTGATTTTTCCACAGTAATACAAGTGCAAAAGTGGTTTCCTTCACTAACACAAGTGCGAAAAGTGGTTTTTGAACACTAACACAAGTGCAAAAAGTGGTTTTTCAACACTAACACAGTTGCGAAAAGTGGTTTTTCCACACTAATACAAGTGCAAAAGTGGTTTCCTGCACAAACACAAGTGCGAAAAGTGGTTTTTCAACACTAACACAAGTGCGAAAAGTGGTTTTTCAACACTATCACAAGTGCAAAAAGTGTTTTTTCCACACTAATACAAGTGCAAAAGTGGTTTCCTGCACCAACACAAGTGGGAAAAGTGGATTTTCAACACTAACACAAGTGCGAAAAGTGGGTTTTCAACACTAACACAAGTGCGAAAAGTGGTTTTTCAACACTATCGCAAGTGCAAAAGTGGTTTCCTGCACCAACACAAGTGCGAAAAGTGGTTTTTCAACACTAACACAAGTGCGAAAAGTGGTTTTTCAACACTATCACAAGTGCAAAAAGTGTTTTTTCCACACTAATACAAGTGCAAAAGTGGTTTCCTGCACCAACACAAGTGGGAAAAGTGGATTTTCAACACTAACACAAGTGCGAAAAGTGGGTTTTCAACACTAACACAAGTGCGAAAAGTGGTTTTTAAACACTATCGCAAGTGCAAAAGTGGTTTCCTGCACCAACACAAGTGCGAAAAGTGGTTTTTCAACACTAACACAAGTGCGAAAAGTGGTTTTTCAACACTATCACAAGTGCAAAAAGTGTTTTTTCCACACTAATACAAGTGCAAAAGTGGTTTCCTGCACTAACACAAGTGCGAAAAGTGGTTTTTCAACACTAACACAAGTGCGAAAAGTGGTTTTTCAACACTATCACAAGTGCAAAAAGTGTTTTTTCCACACTAATACAAGTGCAAAAGTGGTTTCCTGCACCAACACAAGTGCGAAAAGTGGATTTTCAACACTAACACAAGTGCGAAAAGTGGGTTTTCAACACTAACACAAGTGAGAAAAGTGGTTTCCTTCACTAACACAAGTGCGAAAAGTGGTTTTTCAACATGAACACAAGTGCGAAAAGTGGGTTTTCAACACTAACACAAGTGCGAAAAGTGGTTTTTCCACACTAATACAAGTGCAAAAGTGGTTTCCTGCACCAACACAAGTGCGAAAAGTGGTTTTTCAACACTATCACAAGTGCAAAAAGTGTTTTTTCCACACTAATACAAGTGCAAAAGTGGTTTCCTGCACCAACACAAGTGCGAAAAGTGGTTTTTCAACACTAACACAAGTGCGAAAAGTGGTTTTTCAACACTATCACAAGTGCAAAAAGTGTTTTTTCCACACTAATACAAGTGCAAAAGTGGTTTCCTGCACCAACCCAAGTGGGAAAAGTGGATTTTCAACACTAACACAAGTGCGAAAAGTGGGTTTTCAACACTAACACAAGTGCGAAAATTGGTTTTTCAACACTAACACAAGTGCGAAAAGTGGTTTTCCCACACTAATACAAGTGCAAAAGTGGTTTCCTGCACCAACACAAGTGCGAAAAGTGGTTTTTCAACACTAACACAAGTGCGAAAAGTGGTTTTTCAACACTATCACAAGTGCAAAAGTGGTTTCCTGCACCAACACAAGTGCGAAAAGTGGTTTTTCAACACTAACACAAGTGCGAAAAGTGGTTTTTCAACACTATCACAAGTGCAAAAAGTGTTTTTTCCACACTAATACAAGTGCAAAAGTGGTTTCCTGCACTAACACAAGTGCGAAAAGTGGTTTTTCAACACTAACACAAGTGCGAAAAGTGGTTTTTCAACACTATCACAAGTGCAAAAAGTGTTTTTTCCACACTAATACAAGTGCAAAAGTGGTTTCCTGCACCAACACAAGTGCGAAAAGTGGATTTTCAACACTAACACAAGTGCGAAAAGTGGGTTTTCAACACTAACACAAGTGCGAAAAGTGGTTTCCTTCACTAACACAAGTGCGAAAAGTGGTTTTTCAACACTAACACAAGTGCGAAAAGTGGGTTTTCAACAATAACACAAGTGCGAAAAGTGGTTTTTCCACACTAATACAAGTGCAAAAGTGGTTTCCTGCACCAACACAAGTGTGAAAAGTGGTTTTTCAACACTAACACAAGTGCGAAAAGTGGTTTTTCAACACTATCACAAGTGCAAAAAGTGTTTTTCCACACTAATACAAGTGCAAAAGTGGTTTCCTGCACCAACACAAGTGCGAAAAGTGGTTTTTCAACACTAACACAAGTGCGAAAAGTGGTTTTTCAACACTAACACAAGTGCGAAAAGTGGTTTTTCAACACTAACACAAGTGCGAAAAGTGGTTTTTCCACACTAATACAAGTGCAAAAGTGGTTTCCTGCACCAACACAGGTGCGAAAAGTGGTTTTTCAACACTAACACAAGTGCGAAAAGTGGTTTTTCAACACTATCACAAGTGCGAAAAGTGGTTTTTCAACACTATCACAAGTGCAAAAAGTGATTTTTCCACAGTAATACAAGTGCAAAAGTGGTTTCCTGTACCAACACAAGTGGGAAAAGTGGATTTTCAACACTAACACAAGTGCGAAAAGTGGGTTTTCAACACTAACACAAGTGCGAAAAGTGGTTTCCTTCACTAACACAAGTGCGAAAAGTGGTTTTTGAACACTAACACAAGTGCAAAAAGTGGTTTTTCAACACTAACACAGTTGCGAAAAGTGGTTTTTCCACACTAATACAAGTGCAAAAGTGGTTTCCTGCACAAACACAAGTGCGAAAAGTGGTTTTTCAACACTAACACAAGTGCGAAAAGTGGTTTTTCAACACTATCACAAGTGCAAAAAGTGTTTTTTCCACACTAATACAAGTGCAAAGGTGGTTTCCTGCACCAACACAAGTGCAAAAAGCGGTTTTTCAACACTAACACAAGTGCGAAAAGTGGTTTTTCAACACTATCACAAGTGCAAAAAGTGTTTTTTCCACACTAATACAAGTGCAAAAGTGGTTTCCTGCACCAACACAAGTGGGAAAAGTGGATTTTCAACACTAACACAAGTGCGAAAAGTGGTTTTTCAACACTATCGCAAGTGCAAAAGTGGTTTCCTGCACCAACACAAGTGCGAAAAGTGGTTTTTCAACACTAACACAAGTGCGAAAAGTGGTTTTTCAACACTATCACAAGTGCAAAAAGTGTTTTTTCCACACTAATACAAGTGCAAAAGTGGTTTCCTGCACTAACACAAGTGCGAAAAGTGGTTTTTCAACACTAACACAAGTGCGAAAAGTGTTTTTTCCACACTAATACAAGTGCAAAAGTGGTTTCCTGCACCAACACAAGTGCGAAAAGTGGATTTTCAACACTAACACAAGTGCGAAAAGTGGGTTTTCAACACTAACACAAGTGAGAAAAGTGGTTTCCTTCACTAACACAAGTGCAAAAGTGGTTTCCTGCACCAACCCAGGTGGGAAAAGTGGATTTTCAACACTAACACAAGTGCGAAAAGTGGGTTTTCAACACTAACACAAGTGCGAAAATTGGTTTTTCAACACTAACACAAGTGCGAAAAGTGGTTTTTCCACACTAATACAAGTGCAAAAGTGGTTTCCTGCGCCAACACAGGTGCGAAAAGTGGTTTTTCAACACTAACACAAGTGCGAAAAGTGGTTTTTCAACACTATCACAAGTGCAAAAAGTGTTTTTTCCACACTAATACAAGTGCAAAAGTGGTTTCCTGCACCAACACAAGTGCGAAAAGTGGTTTTTCAACACTAACACAAGTGCGAAAAGTGGTTTTTCAACACTAACACAAGTGCGAAAAGTGGTTTTTTCCACACTAATACAAGTGCAAAATTGGTTTCCTGCACCAACACAAGTGCGAAAAGTGGTTTTTCAACACTAACACAAGTGCGAAAAGTGGTTTTTCAACACTAACACAAGTGCGAAAAGTGGTTTTTCAACACTAACACAAGTGCGAAAAGTGGTTTTTCCACACTAATACAAGTGCAAAAGTGGTTTCCTGCACCAACACAGGTGCGAAAAGTGGTTTTTCAACACTAACACAAGTGCGAAAAGTGGTTTTTCAACACTATCACAAGTGCGAAAAGTGGTTTTTCAACACTATCACAAGTGCAAAAAGTGATTTTTCCACAGTAATACAAGGGCAAAAGTGGTTTCCTGTACCAACACAAGTGGGAAAAGTGGATTTTCAACACTAACACAAGTGCGAAAAGTGGGTTTACAACACTAACACAAGTGCGAAAAGTGGTTTCCTTCACTAACACAAGTGCGAAAAGTGGTTTTTGAACACTAACACATGTGCAAAAAGTGGTTTTTCAACACTAACACAGTTGCGAAAAGTGGTTTTTCCACACTAATACAAGTGCAAAAGTGGTTTCCTGCACAAACACAAGTGCGAAAAGTGGTTTTTCAACACTAACACAAGTGCGAAAAGTGGTTTTTCAACACTATCACAAGAGCAAAAAGTGTTTTTTCCACACTAATACAAGTGCAAAGGTGGTTTCCTGCACCAACACAAGTGCAAAAAGTGGTTTTTCAACACTAACACAAGTGCGAAAAGTGGTTTTTCAACACTATCACAAGTGCAAAAAGTGTTTTTTCCACACTAATACAAGTGCAAAGGTGGTTTCCTGCACCAACACAAGTGCAAAAAGTGGTTTTTCAACACTAACACAAGTGCGAAAAGTGGTTTTTCAACACTATCACAAGTGCAAAAAGTGTTTTTTCCACACTAATACAAGTGCAAAAGTGGTTTCCTGCACCAACACAAGTGGGAAAAGTGGATTTTCAACACTAACACAAGTGCGAAAAGTGGGTTTTCAACACTAACACAAGTGCGAAAAGTGGTTTTTCAACACTATCGCAAGTGCAAAAGTGGTTTCCTGCACCTACACAAGTGCGAAAAGTGGTTTTTCAACACTAACACAAGTGCGAAAAGTGGTTTTTCAACACTATCACAAGTGCAAAAAGTGTTTTTCCACACTAATACAAGTGCAAAAGTGGTTTCCTGCACTAACACAAGTGCGAAAAGTGGTTTTTCAACACTAACACAAGTGCGAAAAGTGTTTTTTCCACACTAATACAAGTGCAAAAGTGGTTTCCTGCACCAACACAAGTGCGAAAAGTGGATTTTCAACACTAACACAAGTGCGAAAAGTGGGTTTTCAACACTAACACAAGTGAGAAAAGTGGTTTCCTTCACTGACACAAGTGCAAAAGTGGTTTCCTGTACCAACCCAGGTGGGAAAAGTGGATTTTCAACACTAACACAAGTGCGAAAAGTGTGTTTTCAACACTAACACAAGTGCGAAAATTGGTTTTTCAACACTAACACAAGTGCGAAAAGTGGTTTTTCCACACTAATACAAGTGCAAAAGTGGTTTCCTGCGCCAACACAGGTGCGAAAAGTGGTTTTTCAACACTAACACAAGTGCGAAAAGTGGTTTTTCAACACTATCACAAGTGCAAAAAGTGTTTTTTCCACACTAATACAAGTGCAAAAGTGGTTTCCTGCACCAACACAAGTGCGAAAAGTGGTTTTTCAACACTAACACAAGTGCGAAAAGTGGTTTTTCAACACTAACACAAGTGCGAAAAGTGGTTTTTTCCACACTAATACAAGTGCAAAATTGGTTTCCTGCACCAACACAAGTGCGAAAAGTGGTTTTTCAACACTAACACAAGTGCGAAAAGTGGTTTTTCAACACTAACACAAGTGCGAAAAGTGGTTTTTCAACACTAACACAAGTGCGAAAAGTGGTTTTTCCACACTAATACAAGTGCAAAAGTGGTTTCCTGCACCAACACAGGTGCGAAAAGTGGTTTTTCAACACTAACACAAGTGCGAAAAGTGGTTTTTCAACACTATCACAAGTGCGAAAAGTGGTTTTTCAACACTATCACAAGTGCAAAAAGTGATTTTTCCACAGTAATACAAGTGCAAAAGTGGTTTCCTGTACCAACACAAGTGGGAAAAGTGGATTTTCAACACTAACACAAGTGCGAAAAGTGGGTTTACAACACTAACACAAGTGCGAAAAGTGGTTTCCTTCACTAACACAAGTGCGAAAAGTGGTTTTTGAACACTAACACAAGTGCAAAAAGTGGTTTTTCAACACTAACACAGTTGCGAAAAGTGGTTTTTCCACACTAATACAAGTGCAAAAGTGGTTTCCTGCACAAACACAAGTGCGAAAAGTGGTTTTTCAACACTAACACAAGTGCGAAAAGTGGTTTTTCAACACTATCACAAGAGCAAAAAGTGTTTTTTCCACACTAATACAAGTGCAAAGGTGGTTTCCTGCACCAACACAAGTGCAAAAAGTGGTTTTTCAACACTAACACAAGTGCGAAAAGTGGTTTTTCAACACTAACACAAGTGCGAAAAGTGGTTTTTCAACACTATCGCAAGTGCAAAAGTGGTTTCCTGCACCAACACAAGTGCATAAAGTGGTTTTTCAACACTAACACAAGTGCGAAAAGTGGTTTTTCAACACTATCACAAGTGCAAAAAGTGTTTTTTCCACACTAATACAAGTGCAAAAGTGGTTTCCTGCACTAACACAAGTGCGAAAAGTGGTTTTTCAACACTAACACAAGTGCGAAAAGTGGTTTTTCAACACTATCACAAGTGCAAAAAGTGTTTTTTCCACACTAATACAAGTGCAAAAGTGGTTTCCTGCACCAACACAAGTGCGAAAAGTGGATTTTCAACACTAACACAAGTGCGAAAAGTGGGTTTTCAACACTAACACAAGTGCGAAAAGTGGTTTCCTTCACTAACACAAGTGCGAAAAGTGGTTTTTCAACACTAACACAAGTGCGAAAAGTGGGTTTTCAACACTAACACAAGTGCGAAAAGTGGTTTTTCCACACTAATACAAGTGCAAAAGTGGTTTCCTGCACCAACACAAGTGCGAAAAGTGGTTTTTCAACACTATCACAAGTGCAAAAAGTGTTTTTTCCACACTAATACAAGTGCAAAAGTGGTTTCCTGCACCAACACAAGTGCGAAAAGTGGTTTTTCAACACTAACACAAGTGCGAAAAGTGGTTTTTCAACACTATCACAAGTGCAAAAAGTGGTTTTCCCACACTAATACAAGTGCAAAAGTGGTTTCCTGCACCAACACAGGTGCAAAAGTGGTTTCCTGCACCAACACAGGTGCGAAAAGTGGTTTTTCAACACTAACACAAGTGCGAAAAGTGGTTTTTCAACACTATCACAAGTGCAAAAAGTGTTTTTTCCACACTAAGACAAGTGCAAAAGTGGTTTCCTGCACCAACCCAAGTGGGAAAAGTGGATTTTCAACACTAACACAAGTGCGAAAAGTGGGTTTTCAACACTAACACAAGTGCGAAAATTGGTTTTTCAACACTAACAGAAGTGCGAAAAGTGGTTTTCCCACACTAATACAAGTGCAAAAGTGGTTTCCTGCACCAACACAGGTGCGAAAAGTGGTTTTTCAACACTAACACAAGTGCGAAAAGTGGTTTTTCAACACTTTCACAAGTGCAAAAAGTGTTTTTTCCACACTAATACAAGTGCAAAAGTGGTTTCCTGCACCAACACAAGTGCGAAAAGTGGTTTATCAACACTAACACAAGTGCGAAAAGTGGTTTTTCAACACTATCACAAGTGCAAAAGTGGTTTCCTGCACCAACACAAGTGCGAAAAGTGGTTTTTCAACACTAACACAAGTGCGAAAAGTGGTTTTTCAACACTATCACAAGTGCAAAAAGTGTTTTTTCCACACTAATACAAGTGCAAAAGTGGTTTCCTGCACTAACACAAGTGCGAAAAGTGGTTTTTCAACACTAACACAAGTGCGAAAAGTGGTTTTTCAACACTATCACAAGTGCAAAAAGTGTTTTTTCCACACTAATACAAGTGCAAAAGTGGTTTCCTGCACCAACACAAGTGCGAAAAGTGGATTTTCAACACTAACACAAGTGCGAAAAGTGGGTTTTCAACACTAACACAAGTGCGAAAAGTGGTTTCCTTCACTAACACAAGTGCGAAAAGTGGTTTTTCAACACTAACACAAGTGCGAAAAGTGGGTTTTCAACAATAACACAAGTGCGAAAAGTGGTTTTTCCACACTAATACAAGTGCAAAAGTGGTTTCCTGCACCAACACAAGTGTGAAAAGTGGTTTTTCAACACTAACACAAGTGCGAAAAGTGGTTTTTCAACACTATCACAAGTGCAAAAAGTGTTTTTTCCACACTAATACAAGTGCAAAAGTGGTTTCCTGCACCAACACAAGTGCGAAAAGTGGTTTTTCAACACTAACACAAGTGCGAAAAGTGGTTTTTCAACACTATCACAAGTGCAAAAAGTGTTTTTTCCACACTAATACAAGTGCAAAAGTGGTTTCCTGCACCAACCCAAGTTGGAAAAGTGGATTTTCAACACTAACACAAGTGCGAAAAGTGGGTTTTCAACACTAACACAAGTGCGAAAATTGGTTTTTCAACACTAACACAAGTGCGAAAAGTGGTTTTTCCACACTAATACAAGTGCAAAAAGTGTTTTTTCCACACTAATACAAGTGCAAAAGTGGTTTCCTGCACCAACACAAGTGCGAAAAGTGGTTTTTCAACACTAACACAAGTGCGAAAAGTGGTTTTTCAACACTAACACAAGTGCGAAAAGTGATTTTTTCCACACTAATACAAGTGCAAAATTGGTTTCCTGCACCAACACAAGTGCGAAAAGTGGTTTTTCAACACTAACACAAGTGCGAAAAGTGGTTTTTCAACACTAACACAAGTGCGAAAAGTGGTTTTTCAACACTAACACAAGTGTGAAAAGTGGTTTTTCCACACTAATACAAGTGCAAAAGTGGTTTCCTGCACCAACACAGGTGCGAAAAGTGGTTTTTCAACACTAACACAAGTGCGAAAAGTGGTTTTTCAACACTATCACAAGTGCGAAAAGTGGTTTTTCAACACTATCACAAGTGCAAAAAGTGATTTTTCCACAGTAATACAAGTGCAAAAGTGGTTTCGTTCACTAACACAAGTGCGAAAAGTGGTTTTTGAACACTAACACAAGTGCAAAAAGTGGTTTTTCAACACTAACACAGTTGCGAAAAGTGGTTTTTCCACACTAATACAAGTGCAAAAGTGGTTTCCTGCACAAACACAAGTGCGAAAAGTGGTTTTTCAACACTAACACAAGTGCGAAAAGTGGTTTTTCAACACTATCACAAGTGCAAAAAGTGTTTTTTCCACACTAATACAAGTGCAAAAGTGGTTTCCTGCACCAACACAAGTGGGAAAAGTGGATTTTCAACACTAACACAAGTGCGAAAAGTGGGTTTTCAACACTAACACAAGTGCGAAAAGTGGTTTTTCAACACTATCGCAAGTGCAAAAGTGGTTTCCTGCACCAACACAAGTGCGAAAAGTGGTTTTTCAACACTAACACAAGTGCGAAAAGTGGTTTTTCAACACTATCACAAGTGCAAAAAGTGTTTTTCCACACTAATACAAGCGCAAAAGTGGTTTCCTGCACCAACACAAGTGGGAAAAGTGGATTTTCAACACTAACACAAGTGCGAAAAGTGGGTTTTCAACACTAACACAAGTGCGAAAAGTGGTTTTTCAACACTATCGCAAGTGCAAAAGTGGTTTCCTGCACCAACACAAGTGCGAAAAGTGGTTTTTCAACACTAACACAAGTGCGAAAAGTGGTTTTTCAACACTATCACAAGTGCAAAAAGTGTTTTTTCCACACTAATACGAGTGCAAAAGTGGTTTCCTGCACTAACACAAGTGCGAAAAGTGGTTTTTCAACACTAACACAAGTGCGAAAAGTGGTTTTTCAACACTATCACAAGTGCAAAAAGTGTTTTTTCCACACTAATACAAGTGCAAAAGTGGTTTCCTGCACCAACACAAGTGCGAAAAGTGGATTTTCAACACTAACACAAGTGCGAAAAGTGGGTTTTCAACACTAACACAAGTGAGAAAAGTGGTTTCCTTCACTAACACAAGTGCGAAAAGTGGTTTTTCAACATGAACACAAGTGCGAAAAGTGGGTTTTCAACACTAACACAAGTGCGAAAAGTGGTTTTTCCACACTAATACAAGTGCAAAAGTGGTTTCCTGCACCAACACAAGTGCGAAAAGTGGTTTTTCAACACTATCACAAGTGCAAAAAGTGTTTTTTCCACACTAATACAAGTGCAAAAGTGGTTTCCTGCACCAACACAAGTGCGAAAAGTGGTTTTTCAACACTAACACAAGTGCGAAAAGTGGTTTTTCAACACTATCACAAGTGCAAAAAGTGTTTTTTCCACACTAATACAAGTGCAAAAGTGGTTTCCTGCACCAACCCAAGTGGGAAAAGTGGATTTTCAACACTAACACAAGTGCGAAAAGTGGGTTTTCAACACTAACACAAGTGCGAAAATTGGTTTTTCAACACTAACACAAGTGCGAAAAGTGGTTTTCCCACACTAATACAAGTGCAAAAGTGGTTTCCTGCACCAACACAAGTGCGAAAAGTGGTTTTTCAACACTAACACAAGTGCGAAAAGTGGTTTTTCAACACTATCACAAGTGCAAAAGTGGTTTCCTGCACCAACACAAGTGCGAAAAGTGGTTTTTCAACACTAACACAAGTGCGAAAAGTGGTTTTTCAACACTATCACAAGTGCAAAAAGTGTTTTTTCCACACTAATACAAGTGCAAAAGTGGTTTCCTGCACTAACACAAGTGCGAAAAGTGGTTTTTCAACACTAACACAAGTGCGAAAAGTGGTTTTTCAACACTATCACAAGTGCAAAAAGTGTTTTTTCCACACTAATACAAGTGCAAAAGTGGTTTCCTGCACCAACACAAGTGCGAAAAGTGGATTTTCAACACTAACACAAGTGCGAAAAGTGGGTTTTCAACACTAACACAAGTGCGAAAAGTGGTTTCCTTCACTAACACAAGTGCGAAAAGTGGTTTTTCAACACTAACACAAGTGCGAAAAGTGGGTTTTCAACAATAACACAAGTGCGAAAAGTGGTTTTTCCACACTAATACAAGTGCAAAAGTGGTTTCCTGCACCAACACAAGTGTGAAAAGTGGTTTTTCAACACTAACACAAGTGCGAAAAGTGGTTTTTCAACACTATCACAAGTGCAAAAAGTGTTTTTTCCACACTAATACAAGTGCAAAAGTGGTTTCCTGCACCAACACAAGTGCGAAAAGTGGTTTTTCAACACTAACACAAGTGCGAAAAGTGGTTTTTCAACACTAACACAAGTGCGAAAAGTGGTTTTTCAACACTATCACAAGTGCGAAAAGTGGTTTTTCAACACTATCACAAGTGCAAAAAGTGATTTTTCCACAGTAATACAAGTGCAAAAGTGGTTTCCTGTACCAACACAAGTGGGAAAAGTGGATTTTCAACACTAACACAAGTGCGAAAAGTGGGTTTACAACACTAACACAAGTGCGAAAAGTGGTTTCCTTCACTAACACAAGTGCGAAAAGTGGTTTTTGAACACTAACACAAGTGCAAAAAGTGGTTTTTCAACACTAACACAGTTGCGAAAAGTGGTTTTTCCACACTAATACAAGTGCAAAAGTGGTTTCCTGCACAAACACAAGTGCGAAAAGTGGTTTTTCAACACTAACACAAGTGCGAAAAGTGGTTTTTCAACACTATCACAAGAGCAAAAAGTGTTTTTTCCACACTAATACAAGTGCAAAGGTGGTTTCCTGCACCAACACAAGTGCAAAAAGTGGTTTTTCAACACTAACACAAGTGCGAAAAGTGGTTTTTCAACACTATCACAAGTGCAAAAAGTGTTTTTTCCACACTAATACAAGTGCAAAAGTGGTTTCCTGCACCAACACAAGTGGGAAAAGTGGATTTTCAACACTAACACAAGTGCGAAAAGTGGGTTTTCAACACTAACACAAGTGCGAAAAGTGGTTTTTCAACACTATCGCAAGTGCAAAAGTGGTTTCCTGCACCAACACAAGTGCGAAAAGTGGTTTTTCAACACTAACACAAGTGCGAAAAGTGGTTTTTCAACACTATCAGAAGTGCAAAAAGTGTTTTTTCCACACTAATACAAGTGCAAAAGTGGTTTCCTGCACTAACACAAGTGCGAAAAGTGGTTTTTCAACACTAACACAAGTGCGAAAAGTGGTTTTTCAACACTATCACAAGTGCAAAAAGTGTTTTTTCCACACTAATACAAGTGCAAAAGTGGTTTCCTGCACCAACACAAGTGCGAAAAGTGGATTTTCAACACTAACACAAGTGCGAAAAGTGGGTTTTCAACACTAACACAAGTGCGAAAAGTGGTTTCCTTCACTAACACAAGTGCGAAAAGTGGGTTTTCAACACTAACACAAGTGCGAAAAGTGGTTTTTCCACACTAATACAAGTGCAAAAGTGGTTTCCTGCACCAACACAAGTGCGAAAAGTGGTTTTTCAACACTATCACAAGTGCAAAAAGTGTTTTTTCCACACTAATACAAGTGCAAAAGTGGTTTCCTGCACCAACACAAGTGCGAAAAGTGGTTTTTCAACACTAACACAAGTGCGAAAAGTGGTTTTTCAACACTATCACAAGTGCAAAAAGTGGTTTTCCCACACTAATACAAGTGCAAAAGTGGTTTCCTGCACCAACACAGGTGCAAAAGTGGTTTCCTGCAACAACACAGGTGCGAAAAGTGGTTTTTCAACACTAACACAAGTGCGAAAAGTGGTTTTTCAACACTATCACAAGTGCAAAAAGTGTTTTTTCCACACTAATACAAGTGCAAAAGTGGTTTCCTGCACCAACCCAAGTGGGAAAAGTGGATTTTCAACACTAACACAAGTGCGAAAAGTGGGTTTTCAACACTAACACAAGTGCGAAAATTGGTTTTTCAACACTAACACAAGTGCGAAAAGTGGTTTTTCCACACTAATACAAGTGCAAAAGTGGTTTCCTGCACCAACACAGGTGCGAAAAGTGGTTTTTCCACACTAATACAAGTGCAAAAGTGGTTTCCTGCACTAACACAAGTGCGAAAAGTGGTTTTTCAACACTAACACAAGTGCGAAAAGTGGTTTTTCAACACTAACACAAGTGCGAAAAGTGGTTTTTCCACACTAATACAAGTGCAAAAGTGGTTTCCTGCACCAACACAGGTGCGAAAAGTGGTTTTTCAACACTAACACAAGTGCGAAAAGTGGTTTTTCAACACTATCACAAGTGCAAAAAGTGTTTTTTCCACACTAATACAAGTGCAAAGGTGGTTTCCTGCACAAACACAAGTGCGAAAAGTGGTTTTTCAACACTAACACAGTTGCGAAAAGTGGTTTTTCCACACTAATACAAGTGCAAAAGTGGTTTCCTGCACAAACACAAGCGCGAAAAGTGGTTTTTCAACACTAACACAAGTGCGAAAAGTGGTTTTTCAACACTATCACCAGTGCAAAAAGTGTTTTTTCCACACTAATACAAGTGCAAAAGTGGTTTCCTGCACCAACACAAGTGCGAAAAGTGGTTTTTCAACACTAACACAAGTGCGAAAAGTGGTTTTTCAACACTAACACAAGTGCGAAAAGTGGTTTTTTCCACACTAATACAAGTGCAAAATTGGTTTCCTGCACCAACACAAGTGCGAAAAGTGGTTTTTCAACACTAACACAAGTGCGAAAAGTGGTTTTTCAACACTAACACAAGTGCGAAAAGTGGTTTTTCAACACTAACACAAGTGCGAAAAGTGGTTTTTCCACACTAATGCAAGTGCAAAAGTGGTTTCCTGCACCAACACAGGTGCGAAAAGTGGTTTTTCAACACTAACACAAGTGCGAAAAGTGGTTTTTCAACACTATCACAAGTGCGAAAAGTGGTTTTTCAACACTATCACAAGTGCAAAAAGTGATTTTTCCACAGTAATACAAGTGCAAAAGTGGTTTCCTGTAGCAACACAAGTGGGAAAAGTGGATTTTCAACACTAACACAAGTGCGAAAAGTGGGTTTACAACACTAACACAAGTGCGAAAAGTGGTTTCCTTCACTAACACAAGTGCGAAAAGTGGTTTTTGAACACTAACACAAGTGCAAAAAGTGGTTTTTCAACACTAACACAGTTGCGAAAAGTGGTTTTTCCACACTAATACAAGTGCAAAAGTGGTTTCCTGCACAAACACAAGTGCGAAAAGTGGTTTTTCAACATTAACACAAGTGCGAAAAGTGGTTTTTCAACACTATCACAAGAGCAAAAAGTGTTTTTTCCACACTAATACAAGTGCAAAGGTGGTTTCCTGCACCAACACAAGTGCAAAAAGTGGTTTTTCAACACTAACACAAGTGCGAAAAGTGGTTTTTCAACACTATCACAAGTGCAAAAAGTGTTTTTTCCACACTAATACAAGTGCAAAAGTGGTTTCCTGCACCAACACAAGTGGGAAAAGTGGATTTTCAACACTAACACAAGTGCGAAAAGTGGGTTTTCAACACTAACACAAGTGCGAAAAGTGGTTTTTCAACACTATCGCAAGTGCAAAAGTGGTTTCCTGCACCAACACAAGTGCGAAAAGTGGTTTTTCAACACTAACACAAGTGCGAAAAGTGGTTTTTCAACACTATCAGAAGTGCAAAAAGTGTTTTTTCCACACTAATACAAGTGCAAAAGTGGTTTCCTGCACTAACACAAGTGCGAAAAGTGGTTTTTCAACACTAACACAAGTGCGAAAAGTGGTTTTTCAACACTATCACAAGTGCAAAAAGTGTTTTTTCCACACTAATACAAGTGCAAAAGTGGTTTCCTGCACCAACACAAGTGCGAAAAGTGGATTTTCAACACTAACACAAGTGCGAAAAGTGGGTTTTCAACACTAACACAATTGCGAAAAGTGGTTTCCTTCACTAACACAAGTGCGAAAAGTGGTTTTTCAACACTAACACAAGTGCGAAAAGTGGGTTTTCAACACTAACACAAGTGCGAAAAGTGGTTTTTCCACACTAATACAAGTGCAAAAGTGGTTTCCTGCACCAACACAAGTGCGAAAAGTGGTTTTTCAACACTATCACAAGTGCAAAAAGTGTTTTTTCCACACTAATACAAGTGCAAAAGTGGTTTCCTGCACCAACACAAGTGCGAAAAGTGGTTTTTCAACACTAACACAAGTGCGAAAAGTGGTTTAACAACACTATCACAAGTGCAAAAAGTGGTTTTCCCACACTAATACAAGTGCAAAAGTGGTTTCCTGCACCAACACATGTGCAAAAGTGGTTTCCTGCACCAACACAGGTGCGAAAAGTGGTTTTCCAACACTAACACAAGTGCGAAAAGTGGTTTTTCAACACTATCACAAGTGCAAAAAGTGTTTTTTCCACACTAATACAAGTGCAAAAGTGGTTTCCTGCACCAACCCAAGTGGGAAAAGTGGATTTTCAACACTAACACAAGTGCGAAAAGTGGGTTTTCAACACTAACACAAGTGCGAAAATTGGTTTTTCAACACTAACACAAGTGCGAAAAGTGGTTTTCCCACACTAATACAAGTGCAAAAGTGGTTTCCTGCACCAACACAGGTGCGAAAAGTGGTTTTTCAACACTAACACAAGTGCGAAAAGTGGTTTTTCAACACTATCACAAGTGCAAAAAGTGTTTTTTCCACACTAATACAAGTGCAAAAGTGGTTTCCTGCACCAACACAAGTGCGAAAAGTGGTTTTTCAACACTAACACAAGTGCGAAAAGTGGTTTTTCAACACTATCACAAGTGCAAAAGTGGTTTCCTGCACCAATACAAGTGCGAAAAGTGGTTTTTCAACACTAACACAAGTGCGAAAAGTGGTTTTTCAACACTATCACAAGTGCAAAAAGTGTTTTTTCCACACTAATACAAGTGCAAAAGTGGTTTCCTGCACTAACACAAGTGCGAAAAGTGGTTTTTCAACACTAACACAAGTGCGAAAAGTGGTTTTTCAACACTATCGCAAGTGCAAAAAGTGTTTTTTCCACACTAATACAAGTGCAAAAGTGGTTTCCTGCACCAACACAAGTGCGAAAAGTGGATTTTCAACACTAACACAAGTGCGAAAAGTGGGTTTTCAACACTAACACAAGTGCGAAAAGTGGTTTCCTACACTAACACAAGTGCGAAAAGTGGTTTTTCAACACTAACACAAGTGCGAAAAGTGGGTTTTCAACAATAACACAAGTGCGAAAAGTGGTTTTTCCACACTAATACAAGTGCAAAAGTGGTTTCCTGCACCAACACAAGTGTGAAAAGTGGTTTTTCAACACTAACACAAGTGCGAAAAGTGGTTTTTCAACACTATCACAAGTGCAAAAAGTGTTTTTTCCACACTAATACAAGTGCAAAAGTGGTTTCCTGCACCAACACAAGTGCGAAAAGTGGTTTTCCAACACTAACACAAGTGCGAAAAGTGGTTTTTCAACACTATCACAAGTGCAAAAAGTGTTTTTTCCACACTAATACAAGTGCAAAAGTGGTTTCCTGCACCAACCCAAGTGGGAAAAGTGGATTTTCAACACTAACACAAGTGCGAAAAGTGGGTTTTCAACACTAACACAAGTGCGAAAATTGCTTTTTCAACACTAACACAAGTGCGAAAAGTGGTTTTTCCACACTAATACAAGTGCAAAAAGTGTTTTTTCCACACTAATACAAGTGCAAAAGTGGTTTCCTGCACCAACACAAGTGCGAAAAGTGGTTTTTCAACACTAACACAAGTGCGAAAAGTGTTTTTTCAACACTAACACCAGTGCGAAAAGTGGTTTTTTCCACACTAATACAAGTGCAAAATTGGTTTTTCCTGCACCAACACAAGTGCGAAAAGTGGTTTTTCAACACTAACACAAGTGCGAAAAGTGGTTTTTCAACACTAACACAAGTGCGAAAAGTGGTTTTTCAACACTAACACAAGTGTGAAAAGTGGTTTTTCCACACTAATACAAGTGCAAAAGTGGTTTCCTGCACCAACACAGGTGCGAAAAGTGGTTTTTCAACACTAACACAAGTGCGAAAAGTGGTTTTTCAACACTATCACAAGTGCGAAAAGTGGTTTTTCAACACTATCACAAGTGCAAAAAGTGATTTTTCCACAGTAATACAAGTGCAAAAGTGGTTTCCTGTACCAACACAAGTGGGAAAAGTGGATTTTCAACACTAACACAAGTGTGAAAAGTGGTTTCCTTCACTAACACAAGTGCGAAAAGTGGTTTTTGAACACTAACACAAGTGCAAAAAGTGGTTTTTCAACACTAACACAGTTGCGAAAAGTGGTTTTTCCACACTAATACAAGTGCAAAAGTGGTTTCCTGCACAAACACAAGTGCGAAAAGTGGTTTTTCAACACTAACACAAGTGCGAAAAGTGGTTTTTCAACACTATCACAAGAGCAAAAAGTGTTTTTTCCACACTAATACAAGTGCAAAGGTGGTTTCCTGCACCAACACAAGTGCAAAAAGTGGTTTTTCAACACTAACACAAGTGCGAAAAGTGGTTTTTCAACACTATCACAAGTGCAAAAAGTGTTTTTTCCACACTAATGCAAGTGCAAAAGTGGTTTCCTGCACCAACACAAGTGGGAAAAGTGGATTTTCAACACTAACACAAGTGCGAAAAGTGGGTTTTCAACACTAACACAAGTGCGAAAAGTGGTTTTTCAACACTATCGCAAGTGCAAAAGTGGTTTCCTGCACCAACACAAGTGCGAAAAGTGGTTTTTCAACACTAACACAAGTGCGAAAAGTGGTTTTTCAACACTATCAGAAGTGCAAAAAGTGTTTTTCCACACTAATACAAGTGCAAAAGTGGTTTCCTGCACTAACACAAGTGCGAAAAGTGGTTTTTCAACACTAACACAAGTGCGAAAAGTGGTTTTTCAACACTATCACAAGTGCAAAAAGTGTTTTTTCCACACTAATACAAGTGCAAAAGTGGTTTCCTGCACCAACCCAAGTGGGAAAAGTGGATTTTCAACACTAACACAAGTGCGAAAAGTGGGTTTTCAACACTAACACAAGTGCGAAAATTGGTTTTTCAACACTAACACAAGTGCGAAAAGTGGTTTTCCCACACTAATACAAGTGCAAAAGTGGTTTCCTGCACCAACACAGGTGCGAAAAGTGGTTTTTCAACACTAACACAAGTGCGAAAAGTGGTTTTTCAACACTATCACAAGTGCAAAAAGTGTTTTTTCCACACTAATACAAGTGCAAAAGTGGTTTCCTGCACCAACACAAGTGCGAAAAGTGGTTTTTCAACACTAACACAAGTGCGAAAAGTGGTTTTTCAACACTATCACAAGTGCAAAAGTGGTTTCCTGCACCAATACAAGTGCGAAAAGTGGTTTTTCAACACTAACACAAGTGCGAAAAGTGGTTTTTCAACACTATCACAAGTGCAAAAAGTGTTTTTTCCACACTAATACAAGTGCAAAAGTGGTTTCCTGCACTAACACAAGTGCGAAAAGTGGTTTTTCAACACTAACACAAGTGCGAAAAGTGGTTTTTCAACACTATCACAAGTGCGAAAAGTGGTTTTTCAACACTATCACAAGTGCAAAAAGTGATTTTTCCACAGTAATACAAGTGCAAAAGTGGTTTCCTGTAGCAACACAAGTGGGAAAAGTGGATTTTCAACACTAACACAAGTGCGAAAAGTGGGTTTACAACACTAACACAAGTGCGAAAAGTGGTTTCCTTCACTAACACAAGTGCGAAAAGTGGTTTTTGAACACTAACACAAGTGCAAAAAGTGGTTTTTCAACACTAACACAGTTGCGAAAAGTGGTTTTTCCACACTAATACAAGTGCAAAAGTGGTTTCCTGCACAAACACAAGTGCGAAAAGTGGTTTTTCAACATTAACACAAGTGCGAAAAGTGGTTTTTCAACACTATCACAAGAGCAAAAAGTGTTTTTTCCACACTAATACAAGTGCAAAGGTGGTTTCCTGCACCAACACAAGTGCAAAAAGTGGTTTTTCAACACTAACACAAGTGCGAAAAGTGGTTTTTCAACACTATCACAAGTGCAAAAAGTGTTTTTTCCACACTAATACAAGTGCAAAAGTGGTTTCCTGCACCAACACAAGTGGGAAAAGTGGATTTTCAACACTAACACAAGTGCGAAAAGTGGGTTTTCAACACTAACACAAGTGCGAAAAGTGGTTTTTCAACACTATCGCAAGTGCAAAAGTGGTTTCCTGCACCAACACAAGTGCGAAAAGTGGTTTTTCAACACTAACACAAGTGCGAAAAGTGGTTTTTCAACACTATCAGAAGTGCAAAAAGTGTTTTTTCCACACTAATACAAGTGCAAAAGTGGTTTCCTGCACTAACACAAGTGCGAAAAGTGGTTTTTCAACACTAACACAAGTGCGAAAAGTGGTTTTTCAACACTATCACAAGTGCAAAAAGTGTTTTTTCCACACTAATACAAGTGCAAAAGTGGTTTCCTGCACCAACACAAGTGCGAAAAGTGGATTTTCAACACTAACACAAGTGCGAAAAGTGGGTTTTCAACACTAACACAATTGCGAAAAGTGGTTTCCTTCACTAACACAAGTGCGAAAAGTGGTTTTTCAACACTAACACAAGTGCGAAAAGTGGGTTTTCAACACTAATACAAGTGCGAAAAGTGGTTTTTCCACACTAATACAAGTGCAAAAGTGGTTTCCTGCACCAACACAAGTGCGAAAAGTGGTTTTTCAACACTATCACAAGTGCAAAAAGTGTTTTTTCCACACTAATACAAGTGCAAAAGTGGTTTCCTGCACCAACACAAGTGCGAAAAGTGGTTTTTCAACACTAACACAAGTGCGAAAAGTGGTTTAACAACACTATCACAAGTGCAAAAAGTGGTTTTCCCACACTAATACAAGTGCAAAAGTGGTTTCCTGCACCAACACATGTGCAAAAGTGGTTTCCTGCACCAACACAGGTGCGAAAAGTGGTTTTCCAACACTAACACAAGTGCGAAAAGTGGTTTTTCAACACTATCACAAGTGCAAAAAGTGTTTTTTCCACACTAATACAAGTGCAAAAGTGGTTTCCTGCACCAACCCAAGTGGGAAAAGTGGATTTTCAACACTAACACAAGTGCGAAAAGTGGGTTTTCAACACTAACACAAGTGCGAAAATTGGTTTTTCAACACTAACACAAGTGCGAAAAGTGGTTTTCCCACACTAATACAAGTGCAAAAGTGGTTTCCTGCACCAACACAGGTGCGAAAAGTGGTTTTTCAACACTAACACAAGTGCGAAAAGTGGTTTTTCAACACTATCACAAGTGCAAAAAGTGTTTTTTCCACACTAATACAAGTGCAAAAGTGGTTTCCTGCACCAACACAAGTGCGAAAAGTGGTTTTTCAACACTAACACAAGTGCGAAAAGTGGTTTTTCAACACTATCACAAGTGCAAAAGTGGTTTCCTGCACCAATACAAGTGCGAAAAGTGGTTTTTCAACACTAACACAAGTGCGAAAAGTGGTTTTTCAACACTATCACAAGTGCAAAAAGTGTTTTTTCCACACTAATACAAGTGCAAAAGTGGTTTCCTGCACTAACACAAGTGCGAAAAGTGGTTTTTCAACACTAACACAAGTGCGAAAAGTGGTTTTTCAACACTATCGCAAGTGCAAAAAGTGTTTTTTCCACACTAATACAAGTGCAAAAGTGGTTTCCTGCACCAACACAAGTGCGAAAAGTGGATTTTCAACACTAACACAAGTGCGAAAAGTGGGTTTTCAACACTAACACAAGTGCGAAAAGTGGTTTCCTACACTAACACAAGTGCGAAAAGTGGTTTTTCAACACTAACACAAGTGCGAAAAGTGGGTTTTCAACAATAACACAAGTGCGAAAAGTGGTTTTTCCACACTAATACAAGTGCAAAAGTGGTTTCCTGCACCAACACAAGTGTGAAAAGTGGTTTTTCAACACTAACACAAGTGCGAAAAGTGGTTTTTCAACACTATCACAAGTGCAAAAAGTGTTTTTTCCACACTAATACAAGTGCAAAAGTGGTTTCCTGCACCAACACAAGTGCGAAAAGTGGTTTTCCAACACTAACACAAGTGCGAAAAGTGGTTTTTCAACACTATCACAAGTGCAAAAAGTGTTTTTTCCACACTAATACAAGTGCAAAAGTGGTTTCCTGCACCAACCCAAGTGGGAAAAGTGGATTTTCAACACTAACACAAGTGCGAAAAGTGGGTTTTCAACACTAACACAAGTGCGAAAATTGCTTTTTCAACACTAACACAAGTGCGAAAAGTGGTTTTTCCACACTAATACAAGTGCAAAAAGTGTTTTTTCCACACTAATACAAGTGCAAAAGTGGTTTCCTGCACCAACACAAGTGCGAAAAGTGGTTTTTCAACACTAACACAAGTGCGAAAAGTGTTTTTTCAACACTAACACCAGTGCGAAAAGTGGTTTTTTCCACACTAATACAAGTGCAAAATTGGTTTTTCCTGCACCAACACAAGTGCGAAAAGTGGTTTTTCAACACTAACACAAGTGCGAAAAGTGGTTTTTCAACACTAACACAAGTGCGAAAAGTGGTTTTTCAACACTAACACAAGTGTGAAAAGTGGTTTTTCCACACTAATACAAGTGCAAAAGTGGTTTCCTGCACCAACACAGGTGCGAAAAGTGGTTTTTCAACACTAACACAAGTGCGAAAAGTGGTTTTTCAACACTATCACAAGTGCGAAAAGTGGTTTTTCAACACTATCACAAGTGCAAAAAGTGATTTTTCCACAGTAATACAAGTGCAAAAGTGGTTTCCTGTACCAACACAAGTGGGAAAAGTGGATTTTCAACACTAACACAAGTGTGAAAAGTGGTTTCCTTCACTAACACAAGTGCGAAAAGTGGTTTTTGAACACTAACACAAGTGCAAAAAGTGGTTTTTCAACACTAACACAGTTGCGAAAAGTGGTTTTTCCACACT
Source organism: Myxine glutinosa (assembly GCF_964187855.1). Taxonomy (NCBI): domain Eukaryota; kingdom Metazoa; phylum Chordata; class Myxini; order Myxiniformes; family Myxinidae; genus Myxine; species Myxine glutinosa. The sequence goes on from NW_027616713.1 coordinate 77,028, forward strand.
AATACAAGTGCAAAAGTGGTTTCCTGCACAAACACAAGTGCGAAAAGTGGTTTTTCAACACTAACACAAGTGCGAAAAGTGGTTTTTCAACACTATCACAAGAGCAAAAAGTGTTTTTTCCACACTAATACAAGTGCAAAGGTGGTTTCCTGCACCAACACAAGTGCAAAAAGTGGTTTTTCAACACTAACACAAGTGCGAAAAGTGGTTTTTCAACACTATCACAAGTGCAAAAAGTGTTTTTTCCACACTAATGCAAGTGCAAAAGTGGTTTCCTGCACCAACACAAGTGGGAAAAGTGGATTTTCAACACTAACACAAGTGCGAAAAGTGGGTTTTCAACACTAACACAAGTGCGAAAAGTGGTTTTTCAACACTATCGCAAGTGCAAAAGTGGTTTCCTGCACCAACACAAGTGCGAAAAGTGGTTTTTCAACACTAACACAAGTGCGAAAAGTGGTTTTTCAACACTATCAGAAGTGCAAAAAGTGTTTTTCCACACTAATACAAGTGCAAAAGTGGTTTCCTGCACTAACACAAGTGCGAAAAGTGGTTTTTCAACACTAACACAAGTGCGAAAAGTGGTTTTTCAACACTATCACAAGTGCAAAAAGTGTTTTTTCCACACTAATACAAGTGCAAAAGTGGTTTCCTGCACCAACCCAAGTGGGAAAAGTGGATTTTCAACACTAACACAAGTGCGAAAAGTGGGTTTTCAACACTAACACAAGTGCGAAAATTGGTTTTTCAACACTAACACAAGTGCGAAAAGTGGTTTTCCCACACTAATACAAGTGCAAAAGTGGTTTCCTGCACCAACACAGGTGCGAAAAGTGGTTTTTCAACACTAACACAAGTGCGAAAAGTGGTTTTTCAACACTATCACAAGTGCAAAAAGTGTTTTTTCCACACTAATACAAGTGCAAAAGTGGTTTCCTGCACCAACACAAGTGCGAAAAGTGGTTTTTCAACACTAACACAAGTGCGAAAAGTGGTTTTTCAACACTATCACAAGTGCAAAAGTGGTTTCCTGCACCAATACAAGTGCGAAAAGTGGTTTTTCAACACTAACACAAGTGCGAAAAGTGGTTTTTCAACACTATCACAAGTGCAAAAAGTGTTTTTTCCACACTAATACAAGTGCAAAAGTGGTTTCCTGCACTAACACAAGTGCGAAAAGTGGTTTTTCAACACTAACACAAGTGCGAAAAGTGGTTTTTCAACACTATCGCAAGTGCAAAAAGTGTTTTTTCCACACTAATACAAGTGCAAAAGTGGTTTCCTGCACCAACACAAGTGCGAAAAGTGGATTTTCAACACTAACACAAGTGCGAAAAGTGGGTTTTCAACACTAACACAAGTGCGAAAAGTGGTTTCCTGCACTAACACAAGTGCGAAAAGTGGTTTTTCAACACTAACACAAGTGCGAAAAGTGGGTTTTCAACAATAACACAAGTGCGAAAAGTGGTTTTTCCACACTAATACAAGTGCAAAAGTGGTTTCCTGCACCAACACAAGTGTGAAAAGTGGTTTTTCAACACTAACACAAGTGCGAAAAGTGGTTTTTCAACACTATCACAAGTGCAAAAAGTGTTTTTTCCACACTAATACAAGTGCAAAAGTGGTTTCCTGCACCAACACAAGTGCGAAAAGTGGTTTTTCAACACTAACACAAGTGCGAAAAGTGGTTTTTCAACACTATCACAAGTGCAAAAAGTGTTTTTTCCACACTAATACAAGTGCAAAAGTGGTTTCCTGCACCAACCCAAGTGGGAAAAGTGGATTTTCAACACTAACACAAGTGCGAAAAGTGGGTTTTCAACACTAACACAAGTGCGAAAATTGCTTTTTCAACACTAACACAAGTGCGAAAAGTGGTTTTTCCACACTAATACAAGTGCAAAAAGTGTTTTTTCCACACTAATACAAGTGCAAAAGTGGTTTCCTGCACCAACACAAGTGCGAAAAGTGGTTTTTCAACACTAACACAAGTGCGAAAAGTGTTTTTTCAACACTAACACCAGTGCGAAAAGTGGTTTTTTCCACACTAATACAAGTGCAAAATTGGTTTTTCCTGCACCAACACAAGTGCGAAAAGTGGTTTTTCAACACTAACACAAGTGCGAAAAGTGGTTTTTCAACACTAACACAAGTGCGAAAAGTGGTTTTTCAACACTAACACAAGTGTGAAAAGTGGTTTTTCCACACTAATACAAGTGCAAAAGTGGTTTCCTGCACCAACACAGGTGCGAAAAGTGGTTTTTCAACACTAACACAAGTGCGAAAAGTGGTTTTTCAACACTATCACAAGTGCGAAAAGTGGTTTTTCAACACTATCACAAGTGCAAAAAGTGATTTTTCCACAGTAATACAAGTGCAAAAGTGGTTTCCTGTACCAACACAAGTGGGAAAAGTGGATTTTCAACACTAACACAAGTGCGAAAAGTGGTTTCCTTCACTAACACAAGTGCGAAAAGTGGTTTTTGAACACTAACACAAGTGCAAAAAGTGGTTTTTCAACACTAACACAGTTGCGAAAAGTGGTTTTTCCACACTAATACAAGTGCAAAAGTGGTTTCCTGCACAAACACAAGTGCGAAAAGTGGTTTTTCAACACTAACACAAGTGCGAAAAGTGGTTTTTCAACACTATCACAAGAGCAAAAAGTGTTTTTTCCACACTAATACAAGTGCAAAGGTGGTTTCCTGCACCAACACAAGTGCAAAAAGTGGTTTTTCAACACTAACACAAGTGCGAAAAGTGGTTTTTCAACACTATCACAAGTGCAAAAAGTGTTTTTTCCACACTAATGCAAGTGCAAAAGTGGTTTCCTGCACCAACACAAGTGGGAAAAGTGGATTTTCAACACTAACACAAGTGCGAAAAGTGGGTTTTCAACACTAACACAAGTGCGAAAAGTGGTTTTTCAACACTATCGCAAGTGCAAAAGTGGTTTCCTGCACCAACACAAGTGCGAAAAGTGGTTTTTCAACACTAACACAAGTGCGAAAAGTGGTTTTTCAACACTATCAGAAGTGCAAAAATTGTTTTTCCACACTAATACAAGTGCAAAAGTGGTTTCCTGCACTAACACAAGTGCGAAAAGTGGTTTTTCAACACTAACACAAGTGCGAAAAGTGGTTTTTCAACACTATCACAAGTGCAAAAAGTGTTTTTTCCACACTAATACAAGTGCAAAAGTGGTTTCCTGCACCAACACAAGTGGGAAAAGTGGATTTTCAACACTAACACAAGTGCGAAAAGTGGGTTTTCAACACTAACACAAGTGCGAAAAGTGGTTTTTCAACACTATCGCAAGTGCAAAAGTGGTTTCCTGCACCAACACAAGTGCGAAAAGTGGTTTTTCAACACTAACACAAGTGCGAAAAGTGGTTTTTCAACACTATCAGAAGTGCAAAAAGTGTTTTTTCCACACTAATACAAGTGCAAAAGTGGTTTCCTGCACTAACACAAGTGCGAAAAGTGGTTTTTCAACACTAACACAAGTGCGAAAAGTGGTTTTTCAACACTATCACAAGTGCAAAAAGTGTTTTTTCCACACTAATACAAGTGCAAAAGTGGTTTCCTGCACCAACACAAGTGCGAAAAGTGGATTTTCAACACTAACACAAGTGCGAAAAGTGGGTTTTCAACACTAACACAAGTGCGAAAAGTGGTTTCCTTCACTAACACAAGTGCGAAAAGTGGTTTTTCAACACTAACACAAGTGCGAAAAGTGGGTTTTCAACACTAACACAAGTGCGAAAAGTGGTTTTTCCACACTAATACAAGTGCAAAAGTGGTTTCCTGCACCAACACAAGTGCGAAAAGTGGTTTTTCAACACTATCACAAGTGCAAAAAGTGTTTTTTCCACACTAATATAAGTGCAAAAGTGGTTTCCTGCACCAACACAAGTGCGAAAAGTGGTTTTTCAACACTAACACAAGTGCGAAAAGTGGTTTTTCAACACTATCACAAGTGCAAAAAGTGGTTTTCCCACACTAATACAAGTGCAAAAGTGGTTTCCTGCACCAACACATGTGCAAAAGTGGTTTCCTGCACCAACACAGGTGCGAAAAGTGGTTTTCCAACACTAACACAAGTGCGAAAAGTGGTTTTTCAACACTATCACAAGTGCAAAAAGTGTTTTTTCCACACTAATACAAGTGCAAAAGTGGTTTCCTGCACCAACCCAAGTGGGAAAAGTGGATTTTCAACACTAACACAAGTGCGAAAAGTGGGTTTTCAACACTAACACAAGTGCGAAAATTGGTTTTTCAACACTAACACAAGTGCGAAAAGTGGTTTTCCCACACTAATACAAGTGCAAAAGTGGTTTCCTGCACCAACACAGGTGCGAAAAGTGGTTTTTCAACACTAACACAAGTGCGAAAAGTGGTTTTTCAACACTATCACAAGTGCAAAAAGTGTTTTTTCCACACTAATACAAGTGCAAAAGTGGTTTCCTGCACCAACACAAGTGCGAAAAGTGGTTTTTCAACACTAACACAAGTGCGAAAAGTGGTTTTTCAACACTATCACAAGTGCAAAAGTGGTTTCCTGCACCAACACAAGTGCGAAAAGTGGTTTTTCAACACTAACACAAGTGCGAAAAGTGGTTTTTCAACACTATCACAAGTGCAAAAAGTGTTTTTTCCACACTAATACAAGTGCAAAAGTGGTTTCCTGCACTAACACAAGTGCGAAAAGTGGTTTTTCAACACTAACACAAGTGCGAAAAGTGGTTTTTCAACACTATCGCAAGTGCAAAAAGTGTTTTTTCCACACTAATACAAGTGCAAAAGTGGTTTCCTGCACCAACACAAGTGCGAAAAGTGGATTTTCAACACTAACACAAGTGCGAAAAGTGGGTTTTCAACACTAACACAAGTGCGAAAAGTGGTTTCCTACACTAACACAAGTGCGAAAAGTGGTTTTTCAACACTAACACAAGTGCGAAAAGTGGGTTTTCAACAATAACACAAGTGCGAAAAGTGGTTTTTCCACACTAATACAAGTGCAAAAGTGGTTTCCTGCACCAACACAAGTGTGAAAAGTGGTTTTTCAACACTAACACAAGTGCGAAAAGTGGTTTTTCAACACTATCACAAGTGCAAAAAGTGTTTTTTCCACACTAATACAAGTGCAAAAGTGGTTTCCTGCACCAACACAAGTGCGAAAAGTGGTTTTTCAACACTAACACAAGTGCGAAAAGTGGTTTTTCAACACTATCACAAGTGCAAAAAGTGTTTTTTCCACACTAATACAAGTGCAAAAGTGGTTTCCTGCACCAACCCAAGTGGGAAAAGTGGATTTTCAACACTAACACAAGTGCGAAAAGTGGGTTTTCAACACTAACACAAGTGCGAAAATTGCTTTTTCAACACTAACACAAGTGCGAAAAGTGGTTTTTCCACACTAATACAAGTGCAAAAAGTGTTTTTTCCACACTAATACAAGTGCAAAAGTGGTTTCCTGCACCAACACAAGTGCGAAAAGTGGTTTTTCAACACTAGCACAAGTGCGAAAAGTGGTTTTTCAACACTAACACAAGTGCGAAAAGTGGTTTTTTCCACACTAATACAAGTGCAAAATTGGTTTTTCCTGCACCAACACAAGTGCGAAAAGTGGTTTTTCAACACTAACACAAGTGCGAAAAGTGGTTTTTCAACACTAACACAAGTGCGAAAAGTGGTTTTTCAGCACTAACACAAGTGTGAAAAGTGGTTTTTCCACACTAATACAAGTGCAAAAGTGGTTTCCTGCACCAACAAAGGTGCGAAAAGTGGTTTTTCAACACTAACACAAGTGCGAAAAGTGGTTTTTCAACACTATCACAAGTGCGGAAAGTGGTTTTTCAACACTATCACAAGTGCAAAAAGTGATTTTTCCACAGTAATACAAGTGCAAAAGTGGTTTCCTGTACCAACACAAGTGGGAAAAGTGGATTTTCAACACTAACACAAGTGCGAAAAGTGGTTTCCTTCACTAACACAAGTGCGAAAAGTGGTTTTTGAACACTAACACAAGTGCAAAAAGTGGTTTTTCAACACTAACACAGTTGCGAAAAGTGGTTTTTCCACACTAATACAAGTGCAAAAGTGGTTTCCTGCACAAACACAAGTGCGAAAAGTGGTTTTTCAACACTAACACAAGTGCGAAAAGTGGTTTTTCAACACTATCACAAGAGCAAAAAGTGTTTTTTCCACACTAATACAAGTGCAAAGGTGGTTTCCTGCACCAACACAAGTGCAAAAAGTGGTTTTTCAACACTAACACAAGTGCGAAAAGTGGTTTTTCAACACTATCACAAGTGCAAAAAGTGTTTTTTCCACACTAATGCAAGTGCAAAAGTGGTTTCCTGCACCAACACAAGTGGGAAAAGTGGATTTTCAACACTAACACAAGTGCGAAAAGTGGGTTTTCAACACTAACACAAGTGCGAAAAGTGGTTTTTCAACACTATCGCAAGTGCAAAAGTGGTTTCCTGCACCAACACAAGTGCGAAAAGTGGTTTTTCAACACTAACACAAGTGCGAAAAGTGGTTTTTCAACACTATCAGAAGTGCAAAAAGTGTTTTTCCACACTAATACAAGTGCAAAAGTGGTTTCCTGCACTAACACAAGTGCGAAAAGTGGTTTTTCAACACTAACACAAGTGCGAAAAGTGGTTTTTCAACACTATCACAAGTGCAAAAAGTGTTTTTTCCACACTAATACAAGTGCAAAAGTGGTTTCCTGCACCAACACAAGTGCGAAAAGTGGATTTTCAACACTAACACAAGTGCGAAAAGTGGGTTTTCAACACTAACACAAGTGCGAAAAGTGGTTTCCTTCACTAACACAAGTGCGAAAATTGCTTTTTCAACACTAACACAAGTGCGAAAAGTGGTTTTTCCACACTAATACAAGTGCAAAAAGTGTTTTTTCCACACTAATACAAGTGCAAAAGTGGTTTCCTGCACCAACACAAGTGCGAAAAGTGGTTTTTCAACACTAGCACAAGTGCGAAAAGTGGTTTTTCAACACTAACACAAGTGCGAAAAGTGGTTTTTTCCACACTAATACAAGTGCAAAATTGGTTTTTCCTGCACCAACACAAGTGCGAAAAGTGGTTTTTCAACACTAACACAAGTGCGAAAAGTGGTTTTTCAACACTAACACAAGTGCGAAAAGTGGTTTTTCAACACTAACACAAGTGTGAAAAGTGGTTTTTCCACACTAATACAAGTGCAAAAGTGGTTTCCTGCACCAACAAAGGTGCGAAAAGTGGTTTTTCAACACTAACACAAGTGCGAAAAGTGGTTTTTCAACACTATCACAAGTGCGAAAAGTGGTTTTTCAACACTATCACAAGTGCAAAAAGTGATTTTTCCACAGTAATACAAGTGCAAAAGTGGTTTCCTGTACCAACACAAGTGGGAAAAGTGGATTTTCAACACTAACACAAGTGCGAAAAGTGGTTTCCTTCACTAACACAAGTGCGAAAAGTGGTTTTTGAACACTAACACAAGTGCAAAAAGTGGTTTTTCAACACTAACACAGTTGCGAAAAGTGGTTTTTCCACACTAATACAAGTGCAAAAGTGGTTTCCTGCACAAACACAAGTGCGAAAAGTGGTTTTTCAACACTAACACAAGTGCGAAAAGTGGTTTTTCAACACTATCACAAGAGCAAAAAGTGTTTTTTCCACACTAATACAAGTGCAAAGGTGGTTTCCTGCACCAACACAAGTGCAAAAAGTGGTTTTTCAACACTAACACAAGTGCGAAAAGTGGTTTTTCAACACTATCACAAGTGCAAAAAGTGTTTTTTCCACACTAATGCAAGTGCAAAAGTGGTTTCCTGCACCAACACAAGTGGGAAAAGTGGATTTTCAACACTAACACAAGTGCGAAAAGTGGGTTTTCAACACTAACACAAGTGCGAAAAGTGGTTTTTCAACACTATCGCAAGTGCAAAAGTGGTTTCCTGCACCAACACAAGTGCGAAAAGTGGTTTTTCAACACTAACACAAGTGCAAAAAGTGGTTTTTCAACACTATCAGAAGTGCAAAAAGTGTTTTTCCACACTAATACAAGTGCAAAAGTGGTTTCCTGCACTAACACAAGTGCGAAAAGTGGTTTTTCAACACTAACACAAGTGCGAAAAGTGGTTTTTCAACACTATCACAAGTGCAAAAAGTGTTTTTTCCACACTAATACAAGTGCAAAAGTGGTTTCCTGCACCAACACAAGTGCGAAAAGTGGATTTTCAACACTAACACAAGTGCGAAAAGTGGGTTTTCAACACTAACACAAGTGCGAAAAGTGGTTTCCTTCACTAACACAAGTGCGAAAAGTGGTTTTTCAACACTAACACAAGTGCGAAAAGTGGGTTTTCAACACTAACACAAGTGCGAAAAGTGGTTTTTCCACACTAATACAAGTGCAAAAGTGGTTTCCTGCACCAACACAAGTGCGAAAAGTGGTTTTTCAACACTATCACAAGTGCAAAAAGTGTTTTTTCCACACTAATACAAGTGCAAAAGTGGTTTCCTGCACCAACACAAGTGCGAAAAGTGGTTTTTCAACACTAACACAAGTGCGAAAAGTGGTTTTTCAACACTATCACAAGTGCAAAAAGTGGTTTTCCCACACTAATACAAGTGCAAAAGTGGTTTCCTGCACCAACACAGGTGCAAAAGTGGTTTCCTGCACCAACACAGGTGCGAAAAGTGGTTTTCCAACACTAACACAAGTGCGAAAAGTGGTTTTTCAACACTATCACAAGTGCAAAAAGTGTTTTTTCCACACTAATACAAGTGCAAAAGTGGTTTCCTGCACCAACCCAAGTGGGAAAAGTGGATTTTCAACACTAACACAAGTGCGAAAAGTGGGTTTTCAACACTAACACAAGTGCGAAAATTGGTTTTTCAACACTAACACAAGTGCGAAAAGTGGTTTTCCCACACTAATACAAGTGCAAAAGTGGTTTCCTGCACCAACACAGGTGCGAAAAGTGGTTTTTCAACATTAACACAAGTGCGAAAAGTGGTTTTTCAACACTATCACAAGTGCAAAAAGTGTTTTTTCCACACTAATACAAGTGCAAAAGTGGTTTCCTGCACCAACACAAGTGCGAAAAGTGGTTTTTCAACACTAACACAAGTGCGAAAAGTGGTTTTTCAACACTATCACAAGTGCAAAAGTGGTTTCCTGCACCAACACAAGTGCGAAAAGTGGTTTTTCAACACTAACACAAGTGCGAAAAGTGGTTTTTCAACACTATCACAAGTGCAAAAAGTGTTTTTTCCACACTAATACAAGTGCAAAAGTGGTTTCCTGCACTAACACAAGTGCGAAAAGTGGTTTTTCAACACTAACACAAGTGCGAAAAGTGGTTTTTCAACACTATCACAAGTGCAAAAAGTGTTTTTTCCACACTAATACAAGTGCAAAAGTGGTTTCCTGCACCAACACAAGTGCGAAAAGTGGATTTTCAACACTAACACAAGTGCAAAAAGTGGGTTTTCAACACTAACACAAGTGCGAAAAGTGGTTTCCTTCACTAACACAAGTGCGAAAAGTGGTTTTTCAACACTAACACAAGTGCGAAAAGTGGGTTTTCAACAATAACACAAGTGCGAAAAGTGGTTTTTCCACACTAATACAAGTGCAAAAGTGGTTTCCTGCACCAACACAAGTGTGAAAAGTGGTTTTTCAACACTAATACAAGTGCAAAAAGTGTTTTTTCCACACTAATACAAGTGCAAAAGTGGTTTCCTGCACCAACACAAGTGCGAAAAGTGGTTTTTCAACACTAACACAAGTGCGAAAAGTGGTTTTTCAACACTAACACAAGTGCGAAAAGTGGTTTTTTCCACACTAATACAAGTGCAAAATTGGTTTTTCCTGCACCAACACAAGTGCGAAAAGTGGTTTTTCAACACTAACACAAGTGCGAAAAGTGGTTTTTCAACATTAACACAAGTGCGAAAAGTGGTTTTTCAACACTAACACAAGTGTGAAAAGTGGTTTTTCCACACTAATACAAGTGCAAAAGTGGTTTCCTGCACGAACACAGGTGCGAAAAGTGGTTTTTCAACACTAACACAAGTGCGAAAAGTGGTTTTTCAACACTATCACAAGTGCGAAAAGTGGTTTTTCAACACTATCACAAGTGCAAAAAGTGATTTTTCCACAGTAATACAAGTGCAAAAGTGGTTTCCTGTACCAACACAAGTGGGAAAAGTGGATTTTCAACACTAACACAAGTGCGAAAAGTGGGTTTTCAACACTAACACAAGTGCGAAAAGTGGTTTCCTTCACTAACACAAGTGCGAAAAGTGGTTTTTGAACACTAACACAAGTGCAAAAAGTGGTTTTTCAACACTAACACAGTTGCGAAAAGTGGTTTTTCCACACTAATACAAGTGCAAAAGTGGTTTCCTGCACAAACACAAGTGCAAAAAGTGGTTTTTCAACACTAACACAAGTGCGAAAAGTGGTTTTTCAACACTATCACAAGTGCAAAAAGTGTTTTTTCAACACTAACACAAGTGCGAAAAGTGGTTTTTCCACACTAATACAAGTGCAAAAGTGGTTTCCTGCACCAACACAAGTGCGAAAAGTGGTTTTTCAACACTATCACAAGTGCAAAAAGTGTTTTTTCCACACTAATACAAGTGCAAAAGTGGTTTCCTGCACCAACACAAGTGCGAAAAGTGGTTTTTCAACACTAACACAAGTGCGAAAAGTGGTTTTTCAACACTATCACAAGTGCAAAAAGTGGTTTTCCCACACTAATACAAGTGCAAAAGTGGTTTCCTGCACCAACACAGGTGCAAAAGTGGTTTCCTGCACCAACACAGGTGCGAAAAGTGGTTTTTCAACACTAACACAAGTGCGAAAAGTGGTTTTTCAACACTATCACAAGTGCAAAAAGTGTTTTTTCCACACTAATACAAGTGCAAAAGTGGTTTCCTGCACCAACCCAAGTGGGAAAAGTGGATTTTCAACACTAACACAAGTGCGAAAAGTGGGTTTTCAACACTAACACAAGTGCGAAAATTGGTTTTTCAACACTAACACAAGTGCGAAAAGTGGTTTTCCCACACTAATACAAGTGCAAAAGTGGTTTCCTGCACCAACACAGGTGCGAAAAGTGGTTTTTCAACACTAACACAAGTGCGAAAAGTGGTTTTTCAACACTATCACAAGTGCAAAAAGTGTTTTTTCCACACTAATACAAGTGCAAAAGTGGTTTCCTGCACCAACACAAGTGCGAAAAGTGGTTTTTCAACACTAACACAAGTGCGAAAAGTGGTTTTTCAACACTATCACAAGTGCAAAAGTGGTTTCCTGCACCAACACAAGTGCGAAAAGTGGTTTTTCAACACTAACACAAGTGCGAAAAGTGGTTTTTCAACACTATCACAAGTGCAAAAAGTGTTTTTTCCACACTAATACAAGTGCAAAAGTGGTTTCCTGCACTAACACAAGTGCGAAAAGTGGTTTTTCAACACTAACACAAGTGCGAAAAGTGGTTTTTCAACACTATCACAAGTGCAAAAAGTGTTTTTTCAACACTATCACAAGTGCAAAAAGTGGTTTTCCCACACTAATACAAGTGCAAAAGTGGTTTCCTGCACCAACACAGGTGCAAAAGTGGTTTCCTGCACCAACACAGGTGCGAAAAGTGGTTTTCCAACACTAACACAAGTGCGAAAAGTGGTTTTTCAACACTATCACAAGTGCAAAAAGTGTTTTTTCCACACTAATACAAGTGCAAAAGTGGTTTCCTGCACCAACCCAAGTGGGAAAAGTGGATTTTCAACACTAACACAAGTGCGAAAAGTGGTTTTTCAACACTAACACAAGTGCGAAAATTGGTTTTTCAACACTAACACAAGTGCGAAAAGTGGTTTTCCCACACTAATACAAGTGCAAAAGTGGTTTCCTGCACCAACACAGGTGCGAAAAGTGGTTTTTCAACACTAACACAAGTGCGAAAAGTGGTTTTTCAACACTATCACAAGTGCAAAAAGTGTTTTTTCCACACTAATACAAGTGCAAAGGTGGTTTCCTGCACAAACACAAGTGCAAAAAGTGGTTTTTCAACACTAACACAGTTGCGAAAAGTGGTTTTTCCACACTAATACAAGTGCAAAAGTGGTTTCCTGCACAAACACAAGCGCGAAAAGTGGTTTTTCAACACTAACACAAGTGCGAAAAGTGGTTTTTCAACACTATCACCAGTGCAAAAAGTGTTTTTTCCACACTAATACAAGTGCAAAAGTGGTTTCCTGCACCAACACAAGTGCGAAAAGTGGTTTTTCAACACTAACACAAGTGCGAAAAGTGGTTTTTCAACACTAACACAAGTGCGAAAAGTGGTTTTTTCCACACTAATACAAGTGCAAAATTGGTTTCCTGCACCAACACAAGTGCGAAAAGTGGTTTTTCAACACTAACACAAGTGCGAAAAGTGGTTTTTCAACACTAACACAAGTGCGAAAAGTGGTTTTTCAACACTAACACAAGTGCGAAAAGTGGTTTTTCCACACTAATACAAGTGCAAAAGTGGTTTTCTGCACCAACACAGGTGCGAAAAGTGGTTTTTCAACACTAACACAAGTGCGAAAAGTGGTTTTTCAACACTATCACAAGTGCGAAAAGTGGTTTTTCAACACTATCACAAGTGCAAAAAGTGATTTTTCCACAGTAATACAAGTGCAAAAGTGGTTTCCTGTACCAACACAAGTGGGAAAAGTGGATTTTCAACACTAACACAAGTGCGAAAAGTGGGTTTACAACACTAACACAAGTGCGAAAAGTGGTTTCCTTCACTAACACAAGTGCAAAAGTGGTTTCCTGCACAAACACAAGTGCGAAAAGTGGTTTTTCAACACTAACACAAGTGCGAAAAGTGGTTTTTCAACACTATCACAAGAGCAAAAAGTGTTTTTTCCACACTAATACAAGTGCAAAGGTGGTTTCCTGCACCAACACAAGTGCAAAAAGTGGTTTTTCAACACTAACACAAGTGCGAAAAGTGGTTTTTCAACACTATCACAAGTGCAAAAAGTGTTTTTTCCACACTAATACAAGTGCAAAAGTGGTTTCCTGCACCAACACAAGTGGGAAAAGTGGATTTTCAACACTAACACAAGTGCGAAAAGTGGGTTTTCAACACTAACACAAGTGCGAAAAGTGGTTTTTCAACACTATCGCAAGTGCAAAAGTGGTTTCCTGCACCAACACAAGTGCGAAAAGTGGTTTTTCAACACTAACACAAGTGCGAAAAGTGGTTTTTCAACACTATCAGAAGTGCAAAAAGTGTTTTTTCCACACTAATACAAGTGCAAAAGTGGTTTCCTGCACTAACACAAGTGCGAAAAGTGGTTTTTCAACACTAACACAAGTGCGAAAAGTGGTTTTTCAACACTATCACAAGTGCAAAAAGTGTTTTTTCCACACTAATACAAGTGCAAAAGTGGTTTCCTGCACCAACACAAGTGCGAAAAGTGGATTTTCAACACTAACACAAGTGCGAAAAGTGGGTTTTCAACACTAACACAAGTGCGAAAAGTGGTTTCCTTCACTAACACAAGTGCGAAAAGTGGTTTTTCAACACTAACACAAGTGCGAAAAGTGGGTTTTCAACACTAACACAAGTGCGAAAAGTGGTTTTTCCACACTAATACAAGTGCAAAAGTGGTTTCCTGCACCAACACAAGTGCGAAAAGTGGTTTTTCAACACTATCACAAGTGCAAAAAGTGTTTTTTCCACACTAATACAAGTGCAAAAGTGGTTTCCTGCACCAACACAAGTGCGAAAAGTGGTTTTTCAACACTAACACAAGTGCGAAAAGTGGTTTTTCAACACTATCACAAGTGCAAAAAGTGGTTTTCCCACACTAATACAAGTGCAAAAGTGGTTTCCTGCACCAACACATGTGCAAAAGTGGTTTCCTGCACCAACACAGGTGCGAAAAGTGGTTTTCCAACACTAACACAAGTGCGAAAAGTGGTTTTTCAACACTATCACAAGTGCAAAAAGTGTTTTTTCCACACTAATACAAGTGCAAAAGTGGTTTCCTGCACCAACCCAAGTGGGAAAAGTGGATTTTCAACACTAACACAAGTGCGAAAAGTGGGTTTTCAACACTAACACAAGTGCGAAAATTGGTTTTTCAACACTAACACAAGTGCGAAAAGTGGTTTTCCCACACTAATACAAGTGCAAAAGTGGTTTCCTGCACCAACACAGGTGCGAAAAGTGGTTTTTCAACACTAACACAAGTGCGAAAAGTGGTTTTTCAACACTATCACAAGTGCAAAAAGTGTTTTTTCCACACTAATACAAGTGCAAAAGTGGTTTCCTGCTCCAACACAAGTGCGAAAAGTGGTTTTTCAACACTAACACAAGTGCGAAAAGTGGTTTTTCAACACTATCACAAGTGCAAAAGTGGTTTCCTGCACCAACACAAGTGCGAAAAGTGGTTTTTCAACACTAACACAAGTGCGAAAAGTGGTTTTTCAACACTATCACAAGTGCAAAAAGTGTTTTTTCCACACTAATACAAGTGCAAAAGTGGTTTCCTGCACTAACACAAGTGCGAAAAGTGGTTTTTCAACACTAACACAAGTGCGAAAAGTGGTTTTTCAACACTATCACAAGTGCAAAAAGTGTTTTTTCCACACTAATACAAGTGCAAAAGTGGTTTCCTGCACCAACACAAGTGCGAAAAGTGGATTTTCAACACTAACACAAGTGCGAAAAGTGGGTTTTCAACACTAACACAAGTGCGAAAAGTGGTTTCCTACACTAACACAAGTGCGAAAAGTGGTTTTTCAACACTAACACAAGTGCGAAAAGTGGGTTTTCAACAATAACACAAGTGCGAAAAGTGGTTTTTCCACACTAATACAAGTGCAAAAGTGGTTTCCTGCACCAACACAAGTGTGAAAAGTGGTTTTTCAACACTAACACAAGTGCGAAAAGTGGTTTTTCAACACTATCACAAGTGCAAAAAGTGTTTTTTCCACACTAATACAAGTGCAAAAGTGGTTTCCTGCACCAACACAAGTGCGAAAAGTGGTTTTTCAACACTAACACAAGTGCGAAAAGTGGTTTTTCAACACTATCACAAGTGCAAAAAGTGTTTTTTCCACACTAATACAAGTGCAAAAGTGGTTTCCTGCACCAACCCAAGTGGGAAAAGTGGATTTTCAACACTAACACAGGTGCGAAAAGTGGGTTTTCAACACTAACACAAGTGCGAAAATTGCTTTTTCAACACTAACACAAGTGCGAAAAGTGGTTTTTCCACACTAATACAAGTGCAAAAAGTGTTTTTTCCACACTAATACAAGTGCAAAAGTGGTTTCCTGCACCAACACAAGTGCGAAAAGTGGTTTTTCAACACTAACACAAGTGCGAAAAGTGGTTTTTCAACACCAACACAAGTGCGAAAAGTGGTTTTTTCCACACTAATACAAGTGCAAAATTGGTTTTTCCTGCACCAACACAAGTGCGAAAAGTGGTTTTTCAACACTAACACAAGTGCGAAAAGTGGTTTTTCAACACTAACACAAGTGCGAAAAGTGGTTTTTCAACACTAACACAAGTGTGAAAAGTAGTTTTTCCACACTAATACAAGTGCAAAAGTGGTTTCCTGCACCAACACAGGTGCGAAAAGTGGTTTTTCAACACTATCACAAGTGCGAAAAGTGGTTTTTCAACACTATCACAAGTGCAAAAAGTGATTTTTCCACAGTAATACAAGTGCAAAAGTGGTTTCCTGTACCAACACAAGTGGGAAAAGTGGATTTTCAACACTAACACAAGTGCGAAAAGTGGTTTCCTTCACTAACACAAGTGCGAAAAGTGGTTTTTGAACACTAACACAAGTGCAAAAAGTGGTTTTTCAACACTAACACAGTTGCGAAAAGTGGTTTTTCCACACTAATACAAGTGCAAAAGTGGTTTCCTGCACAAACACAAGTGCGAAAAGTGGTTTTTCAACACTAACACAAGTGCGAAAAGTGGTTTTTCAACACTATCACAAGAGCAAAAAGTGTTTTTTCCACACTAATACAAGTGCAAAGGTGGTTTCCTGCACCAACACAAGTGCAAAAAGTGGTTTTTCAACACTAACACAAGTGCGAAAAGTGGTTTTTCAACACTATCACAAGTGCAAAAAGTGTTTTTTCCACACTAATGCAAGTGCAAAAGTGGTTTCCTGCACCAACACAAGTGGGAAAAGTGGATTTTCAACACTAACACAAGTGCGAAAAGTGGGTTTTCAACACTAACACAAGTGCGAAAAGTGGTTTTTCAACACTATCGCAAGTGCAAAAGTGGTTTCCTGCACCAACACAAGTGCGAAAAGTGGTTTTTCAACACTAACACAAGTGCGAAAAGTGGTTTTTCAACACTATCAGAAGTGCAAAAAGTGTTTTTCCACACTAATGCAAGTGCAAAAGTGGTTTCCTGCACTAACACAAGTGCGAAAAGTGGTTTTTCAACACTAACACAAGTGC
The DNA here is from genome assembly GCF_964187855.1 of Myxine glutinosa. Lineage (NCBI taxonomy): Eukaryota > Metazoa > Chordata > Myxini > Myxiniformes > Myxinidae > Myxine > Myxine glutinosa. The sequence goes on from NW_027616713.1 coordinate 93,558, forward strand.
GAAAAGTGGTTTTTCAACACTATCACAAGTGCAAAAAGTGTTTTTTCCACACTAATACAAGTGCAAAAGTGGTTTCCTGCACCAACACAAGTGCGAAAAGTGGATTTTCAACACTAACACAAGTGCGAAAAGTGGGTTTTCAACACTAACACAAGTGCGAAAAGTGGTTTCCTTCACTAACACAAGTGCGAAAAGTGGTTTTTCAACACTAACACAAGTGCGAAAAGTGGGTTTTCAACACTAACACAAATGCGAAAAGTGGTTTTTCCACACTAATACAAGTGCAAAAGTGGTTTCCTGCACCAACACAAGTGCGAAAAGTGGTTTTTCAACACTATCACAAGTGCAAAAAGTGTTTTTTCCACACTAATACAAGTGCAAAAGTGGTTTCCTGCACCAACACAAGTGCGAAAAGTGGTTTTTCAACACTAACACAAGTGCGAAAAGTGCTTTTTCAACACTATCACAAGTGCAAAAAGTGGTTTTCCCACACTAATACAAGTGCAAAAGTGGTTTCCTGCACCAACACAGGTGCAAAAGTGGTTTCCTGCACCAACACAGGTGCGAAAAGTGGTTTTCCAACACTAACACAAGTGCGAAAAGTGGTTTTTCAACACTATCACAAGTGCAAAAAGTGTTTTTTCCACACTAATACAAGTGCAAAAGTGGTTTCCTGCACCAACCCAAGTGGGAAAAGTGGATTTTCAACACTAACACAAGTGCGAAAAGTGGGTTTTCAACACTAACACAAGTGCGAAAATTGGTTTTTCAACACTAACACAAGTGCGAAAAGTGGTTTTCCCACACTAATACAAGTGCAAAAGTGGTTTCCTGCACCAACACAGGTGCGAAAAGTGGTTTTTCAACACTAACACAAGTGCGAAAAGTGGTTTTTCCACACTAATACAAGTGCAAAAGTGGTTTCCTGCACCAACACAAGTGCGAAAAGTGGTTTTTCAACACTAACACAAGTGCGAAAAGTGGTTTTTCAACACTATCACAAGTGCAAAAGTGGTTTCCTGCACCAACACAAGTGCGAAAAGTGGTTTTTCAACACTAACACAAGTGCGAAAAGTGGTTTTTCAACACTATCACAAGTGCAAAAAGTGTTTTTTCCACACTAATACAAGTGCAAAAGTGGTTTCCTGCACTAACACAAGTGCGAAAAGTGGTTTTTCAACACTAACACAAGTGCGAAAATTGGTTTTTCAACACTAACACAAGTGCGAAAAGTGGTTTTCCCACACTAATACAAGTGCAAAAGTGGTTTCCTGCACCAACACAGGTGCGAAAAGTGGTTTTTCAACACTATCACAAGTGCAAAAAGTGTTTTTTCCACACTAATACAAGTGCAAAAGTGGTTTCCTGCACCAACACAAGTGCGAAAAGTAGTTTTTCAACACTAACACAAGTGCGAAAAGTGGTTTTTCAACACTATCACAAGTGCAAAAGTGGTTTCCTGCACCAACACAAGTGCGAAAAGTGGTTTTTCAACACTAACACAAGTGCGAAAAGTGGTTTTTCAACACTATCACAAGTGCAAAAAGTGTTTTTTCCACACTAATACAAGTGCAAAAGTGGTTTCCTGCACTAACACAAGTGCGAAAAGTGGTTTTTCAACACTAACACAAGTGCAAAAAGTGGTTTTTCCACACGAATACAAGTGCAAAAGTGGTTTCCTGCACCAACACAAGTGCAAAAAGTGTTTTTTCCACACTAATACAAGTGCAAAAGTGGTTTCCTGCACCAACCCAAGTGGGAAAAGTGGATTTTCAACACTAACACAAGTGCGAAAAGTGGGTTTTCAACACTAACACAAGTGCGAAAATTGGTTTTTCAACACAAACACAAGTGCGAAAAGTGGTTTTTCAACACTAACACAAGTGCGAAAAGTGGTTTTTCAACACTATCACAAGAGCAAAAAGTGTTTTTTCCACACTAATACAAGTGCAAAGGTGGTTTCCTGCACCAACACAAGTGCAAAAAGTGGTTTTTCAACACTAACACAAGTGCGAAAAGTGGTTTTTCAACACTATCACAAGTGCAAAAAGTGTTTTTTCCACACTAATACAAGTGCAAAAGTGGTTTCCTGCACCAACACAAGTGGGAAAAGTGGATTTTCAACACTAACACAAGTGCGAAAAGTGGGTTTTCAACACTAACACAAGTGCGAAAAGTGGTTTTTCAACACTATCGCAAGTGCAAAAGTGGTTTCCTGCACCAACACAAGTGCGAAAAGTGGTTTTTCAACACTAACACAAGTGCGAAAAGTGGTTTTTCAACACTATCAGAAGTGCAAAAAGTGTTTTTTCCACACTAATACAAGTGCAAAAGTGGTTTCCTGCACTAACACAAGTGCGAAAAGTGGTTTTTCAACACTAACACAAGTGCGAAAAGTGGTTTTTCAACACTATCACAAGTGCAAAAAGTGTTTTTTCCACACTAATACAAGTGCAAAAGTGGTTTCCTGCACCAACACAAGTGCGAAAAGTGGATTTTCAACACATAACACAAGTGCGAAAAGTGGGTTTTCAACACTAACACAAGTGCGAAAAGTGGTTTCCTTCACTAACACAAGTGCGAAAAGTGGTTTTTCAACACTAACACAAGTGCGAAAAGTGGGTTTTCAACACTAACACAAGTGCGAAAAGTGGTTTTCCACACTAATACAAGTGCAAAAGTGGTTTCCTGCACCAACACAAGTGCGAAAAGTGGTTTTTCAACACTATCACAAGTGCAAAAAGTGTTTTTTCCACACTAATACAAGTGCAAAAGTGGTTTCCTGCACCAACACAAGTGCGAAAAGTGGTTTTTCAACACTAACACAAGTGCGAAAAGTGGTTTTTCAACACTATCACAAGTGCAAAAAGTGGTTTTCCCACACTAATACAAGTGCAAAAGTGGTTTCCTGCACCAACACATGTGCAAAAGTGGTTTCCTGCACCAACACAGGTGCGAAAAGTGGTTTTCCAACACTAACACAAGTGCGAAAAGTGGTTTTTCAACACTATCACAAGTGCAAAAAGTGTTTTTTCCACACTAATACAAGTGCAAAAGTGGTTTCCTGCACCAACCCAAGTGGGAAAAGTGGATTTTCAACACTAACACAAGTGCGAAAAGTGGGTTTTCAACACTAACACAAGTGCGAAAATTGGTTTTTCAACACTAACACAAGTGCGAAAAGTGGTTTTCCCACACTAATACAAGTGCAAAAGTGGTTTCCTGCACCAACACAGGTGCGAAAAGTGGTTTTTCAACACTAACACAAGTGCGAAAAGTGGTTTTTCAACACTATCACAAGTGCAAAAAGTGTTTTTTCCACACTAATACAAGTGCAAAAGTGGTTTCCTGCTCCAACACAAGTGCGAAAAGTGGTTTTTCAACACTAACACAAGTGCGAAAAGTGGTTTTTCAACACTATCACAAGTGCAAAAGTGGTTTCCTGCACCAACACAAGTGCGAAAAGTGGTTTTTCAACACTAACACAAGTGCGAAAAGTGGTTTTTCAACACTATCACAAGTGCAAAAAGTGTTTTTTCCACACTAATACAAGTGCAAAAGTGGTTTCCTGCACTAACACAAGTGCGAAAAGTGGTTTTTCAACACTAACACAAGTGCGAAAAGTGGTTTTTCAACACTATCACAAGTGCAAAAAGTGTTTTTTCCACACTAATACAAGTGCAAAAGTGGTTTCCTGCACCAACACAAGTGCGAAAAGTGGATTTTCAACACTAACACAAGTGCGAAAAGTGGGTTTTCAACACTAACACAAGTGCGAAAAGTGGTTTCCTACACTAACACAAGTGCGAAAAGTGGTTTTTCAACACTAACACAAGTGCGAAAAGTGGGTTTTCAACAATAACACAAGTGCGAAAAGTGGTTTTTCCACACTAATACAAGTGCAAAAGTGGTTTCCTGCACCAACACAAGTGTGAAAAGTGGTTTTTCAACACTAACACAAGTGCGAAAAGTGGTTTTTCAACACTATCACAAGTGCAAAAAGTGTTTTTTCCACACTAATACAAGTGCAAAAGTGGTTTCCTGCACCAACACAAGTGCGAAAAGTGGTTTTTCAACACTAACACAAGTGCGAAAAGTGGTTTTTCAACACTATCACAAGTGCAAAAAGTGTTTTTTCCACACTAATACAAGTGCAAAAGTGGTTTCCTGCACCAACCCAAGTGGGAAAAGTGGATTTTCAACACTAACACAGGTGCGAAAAGTGGGTTTTCAACACTAACACAAGTGCGAAAATTGCTTTTTCAACACTAACACAAGTGCGAAAAGTGGTTTTTCCACACTAATACAAGTGCAAAAAGTGTTTTTTCCACACTAATACAAGTGCAAAAGTGGTTTCCTGCACCAACACAAGTGCGAAAAGTGGTTTTTCAACACTAACACAAGTGCGAAAAGTGGTTTTTCAACACCAACACAAGTGCGAAAAGTGGTTTTTTCCACACTAATACAAGTGCAAAATTGGTTTTTCCTGCACCAACACAAGTGCGAAAAGTGGTTTTTCAACACTAACACAAGTGCGAAAAGTGGTTTTTCAACACTAACACAAGTGCGAAAAGTGGTTTTTCAACACTAACACAAGTGTGAAAAGTGGTTTTTCCACACTAATACAAGTGCAAAAGTGGTTTCCTGCACCAACACAGGTGCGAAAAGTGGTTTTTCAACACTATCACAAGTGCGAAAAGTGGTTTTTCAACACTATCACAAGTGCAAAAAGTGATTTTTCCACAGTAATACAAGTGCAAAAGTGGTTTCCTGTACCAACACAAGTGGGAAAAGTGGATTTTCAACACTAACACAAGTGCGAAAAGTGGTTTCCTTCACTAACACAAGTGCGAAAAGTGGTTTTTGAACACTAACACAAGTGCAAAAAGTGGTTTTTCAACACTAACACAGTTGCGAAAAGTGGTTTTTCCACACTAATACAAGTGCAAAAGTGGTTTCCTGCACAAACACAAGTGCGAAAAGTGGTTTTTCAACACTAACACAAGTGCGAAAAGTGGTTTTTCAACACTATCACAAGAGCAAAAAGTGTTTTTTCCACACTAATACAAGTGCAAAGGTGGTTTCCTGCACCAACACAAGTGCAAAAAGTGGTTTTTCAACACTAACACAAGTGCGAAAAGTGGTTTTTCAACACTATCACAAGTGCAAAAAGTGTTTTTTCCACACTAATACAAGTGCAAAAGTGGTTTCCTGCACCAACACAAGTGCGAAAAGTGGATTTTCAACACTAACACAAGTGCGAAAAGTGGGTTTTCAACACTAACACAAGTGCGAAAAGTGGTTTCCTTCACTAACACAAGTGCGAAAAGTGGTTTTTCAACACTAACACAAGAGTAGTGTAATAATGTTGCTTCTGGGACACCTCCGTTTAACATGGGAAATCCCTATCTAATGTCATTTACCCCCTTGTCTTTTTCAAAAATCATAAACACCTCTATTTCTCCCACCCTCATCTTTATGAACCTTTTGTCTGTAGTACCTATCCTTAATGTTGTTCATTAGACCACTCAAACACTACAAATATTTGTTTTCTCTTATAGACCTATCATCCTTCTTCTACATATCATCTGGCAGATTAATCTTTGACCCACTCAAACATTGACCCATTCACTTCCATATTAATTCTTTCCCTCCCTCATTGCCCCTAAACACCTCTATTTCTCTCACCCTGTTCTTTATGAACCTTCTAACCTTTTGACATGTTATCCTTATTCATTAGACCACTTAAACACCTGTGATCCTTCTGACCTCATGGACCTTTTAACCTTTTACTCTTAATATCATCTGGTGAATATAACCCACTCAAACAACGACCCTACAAATATTTGTTTATGCGTGGGAAATAATTTAATTCTCCTACAACTCTCTTCACCATCTAATATATTAACAAAAAATATGTTTGAGTTTGGTTCTTTATTAAGATATTTTAACTGAGCTAAGATAAAATGGTAAACCTCCCTCAATGTTCTTGCTTGAGCGCCTCCAGTGCCACATACCATTTTTAAATTAAAGTATATATTTTCCTGACAACCATCAAAGTTTTCCGTCCACTCAAAAATATTTCCATCTTTTTTACCCAATTCACCGGTATTTAAATTAATTCTCTTATTTGTTTTGTGAACTTTTTTACCAGTTGCCTTTTCAATTATACCTATTTGATATTTTTCACATTCATTATGTTTTCCATTTATATACCAAGGTTGATTACACCTCCACTCTTTAGTCTGGTTGATACTTGGTTCTATCATTTATATAATAGTAAAAAAGGCGGCGGTAGCCCGTTAAAATCCCCAACCCCCCCCTTTTTAACTTATCACTTATATATATCTTATCACTTATATATATCTTATCACTTATGTATATCTTATCACTTATATATATCTTATCACTTATATATATATCTTATCACTTATATACTTATATAACCATAAGGGAGACTATCAATTCCATTTTCTAAAATAAACCTCTTATCATCAAAAGCCCCCAATGCTTTCTTATTTATCTCTTCTGAATATAATTGATGTTTATAACTTCTTATTCCATTAATCTTTCTAAACTCTTCTTTCTTTGTTGTTAAACAGTTATAATAATCCTTAAAGTTTATTGTTTCTTTAATAACATTTTTCTTTACACCTTTTAACTTCTTATCAGTCTTTTCAACGTTATTCACAATGTATTTATAAGCATAAGCCTTTGACCTCAATCCCACAAATTCACTCATAACATTTCCTCCTAATTCATCCTTGAACTTTCCAATCACCTTTTTATTTTTAGAAGAGAACAACTCACTCTCTGGACTGTAATTACTCGTGTCATAGATATTAATGTCTCTTTTCATGTCTGAATAAACATCGTTGGTATTAATTTTCAAAATAAAACTATCTGTATCCATATAAAGTAGATTAACATCATTTTGATATTTCTTCCTCAAGTTATTATAAAAGTAATCATACATTAATGACTTTGATAAATCAAGAATTGTTGTTCCAATATAAATAGGTTTGTTCATTTCAATACTCTCTTTAATCAAATGGATCGCACAAAAGTTCTCAGTAAAGACCTCAGCTCGAGTAAAACTCGGTCTATTAATTAATTTTGATGCTTGTTCCCAAGATGTTGATAGTCTGATATTTTGTCTTTTCCTCACATTCTCCATAGTCTTACCAAAGACCGCATTATTCATCAATTTATAAAAGTCTTTCTCAAAATCTGTTTTTGACTCTGTTCTTCTTTGTGTATTAAAATCAATGTACCCCTTTAACCAATGACTTTGATTGAACTTTAGAACCCTATGGATCTTCTCTACTCTTAGACCTTTTGATAAATATTGTCGCAAATTTCTTTGGTGTAGAACATAATTTTTCTTGTTATATAATGTAGTAAGTAATTTTTCTGTTGATTCACCTATATCAAACGATCGTTGATAATCACTCAACCATTCTTTCTTTGGACTTTCTTTCTCACAAGCAAATGGGAGATCTTTGTGTAGGTTATGGAGTTCCTCTGGATATTTTAAATCAATTTCAAAATAATAACCAACTTTTTCTTCATCCAATTCTTTTTGTGTAGAGATACATACATCTTGTAAAACGTTTTTGTAGTCTTTTTCCTTTACCCATCTAAGTTTTCCATAAGGAAGAGCCTGAGACATTGCCCAGCCATACAGGTTGTTCGCGTCATAGTACATCAAGTAAGAACTCTCTTTCGTTGGATCATAATTTGGAAGATATTTGTTATTTGCTTTTGCGTATCTACTCGAGCAGACTTGTGAAATTCCACCTCTTTTTGCCTTTTCAATCATCAAAAGCATATCAACATCGGTTATCAAATCCAAATCTTGTTTTGTCATTTTCAACATCGCACTCCAGGCCAATCCAGGTGCTGTGTAGTAGTGAGCAGGATCCAATCCATATCCAGTGCGACAAACAGATCTAAAGGCTTCAAATACATCGGCCAATAAAAGCACATCAGTTTTGAGATACAAATCGTGATACTCGCCAAGATTCTTGATGTTATATTTTTCCCAAACATTTTGTGCGTGTACATAATCTTTATCAGATATATGACTATTATTTAATTTGTTATAGAAATTTTCTTTTGAAGGAAGTTGTGTTTCATTGAATCTCTCAAATGAGTCCATATAGTCATAGGGGTAAATTCCCTTTTGTGTTAGAAAATCTTTATCTAAAAAATACTCTGAAAGACATGGAAACTCTTTTAGATTTTGAACCAAGTTAACCAATGGACTTGCCATGAATTTAAATGTATCAAGAAATCTGATATGAGTAATAGGAGATGTGTGAATTGTTTTTGTGAATGAAATGTATTTCTGATCCGTGTTTGGAATTGCTGAGATACTTCCAGAAGTCTTTGAGAGTTCCTTGATAAATAGATGTGTATCATAATGAGCGTTGTTATGAAGAAAGACAGGAATGAAAGAGGGGAGTTGATAATTAATATTACAACTTTGATGAGCCGGACCTCTATATTTACCAGTGAGATGACAATGGTCTCTAACCTTTAGACCTTTACCAATTTTCTCCTCACAAATATGACAGACATTGTTTTTTATAAATTCCCTTTTTTCTTTACTTGTTAAGGACATTGGTTTATTGGTTTCTCTCATTATCTTGGTTAATCGAACACAGTCTTTTTCTAGTCGTTTCACAAACTCCTCTGGGGTATTTGAGCCTCTATACATCTCTAACTTGTTATATTTATCACCAACGGATGATTTGATATAATAACAAAAACCACAAGGAGTATGTTTTTGATATTTATTTGTGTATGATTCTTTTGGATCTTGAGAAGCAGTATCAATTTTTTCTAAAATACTTTCAAAATCAGCATATATAACAAATGGATGTTTGATCTTTTTATTTTCATCTTTGAATGTGATCTTTGAGCCTTCTTTAGGCATATTGATTACCGTTGATTTATGTTCGCCACAATAATTTGAATGTTTATCTAATCTTTCTTGTGAATTGAAGAAGTTAAGACAACGCAAACAAATATATATTTTATTTGTTCTCTTACAGACTTGTGGTTTTATTAATTTAGCAATATCTTTGATGTATGTATAATGTGAATTTTCGTCTGAATTAAAATATAGAAGATTAATATGAGTTTGTTTACAATTGTCAGAAAGCTTTAAAACCTGAATGTTGTTTGTTTCTGTTAGACCATAAACATTAACTGATAAATTATTCATCTTTTCAAATTTAGGAATATCATTTAAAGTCATCGGAAACTTTAGATCTTTCGTATTTAATGTATTCTCATATTTTTTATAATGAGATACTCTTTCATCATGAAAATGTGGAGGATGTAAGTGTGCTAAAATAGACCAGAGAAAACATTTATTGTCTTTATTTTTGATATTGATAACTGCTTTTCTATTTTTGATAACACTGGGTAAATCAATGTAAGAAGAAGCTTTTAGAGGATCTGATTTAAGAATATGAATGTCTATGTAAATAATTTTTCCTATATTGAATCCACTTCCTACGATTGAATTATCCACATCTTGCTCTTGTTTAATAAGTTCATCATAGACTCCTGATGTTTTAAAATCTTGATATGAAGATATAAAGTGTGGCTCAGTTCTCATGTATGGTGCATCTATAACTCCTTCATCCTTTGTCATTTCTAATTTTACTCCCATATAAAATTTAAGTGGTTTCATTTCCTTTAGTGTTTTTTCAATCAACGTTTGAACAGCAGGTTTAACTATTTCTACAGCATCAACTATAGACTCTGGTTCAGGAGGTTTGAAGTTAAAGACTCTTATTTTAATATGTCCTTTGAATGCTCCATCAGAGTTTTTAGTTGTGATAAAATTTGATAAATGTAGATTTGTTTTAAGATGTATTTTGAAGCCTTTCTTGAGGATATTTTTATTACATGTAGAACAGTGTTTTGTTTCAGGTGGAAGAGGGGAAAGTTTGTTTAAAATGTTGTATGTATGTTTTGCGGTGAGAATATGTTGTTTATAATATTTTACTTCCTTCTCGCAAGTATCACAATAAACCATATTTATAGCGTGAGAAAACGTGGTGTTTTATATATATCACTGTGCTTAAAATAAAACACTTTTGAGCTTTACAGCTCCGTTTTATATATATCGCTGTGCTTAAACTAAAACACTTTTTCACTCAGAATCATCTAAGTCATAACTATCACATGAATACTCAGAATCATACTCAGAGTCATCAATAAAGCTACTCTCATAACTATCATTTGAGCACAAACTATTAGTATCATAACTATCATCTGTGTTCAATGAAATACTATCATCACCATCGTCCAAGTTCAATGAAATACTATCATCACTATCGTCTGAGTTCAATGAAATAGTAAAATCTTCACTGCTGTATTGACTCATATTTAATTAGCAAGAAAAATATTCCCATCAATATCTATATACTTTCTTTCATTAACAGATTCAATCTCTACAATTTTTATATCAAAAGTTATCTTTAAATAATCTCTAACTATCATAGAACGAAATGACATTTCACCAGAAATATTAACATCATTCATTTTACTTAGATCTACACCCTTTGGATTATTAAAGAAAATACAAATGTCTCCTCTAGAATTATTAATGGTCTTATCATTCTTTTTCAAAGTATCGTGGTCAATCACTTTTTCAAGCTTTGAATAAATTGCCAGGAGTAGAGGAGAAACTTTTGTTAGATTTACTTTAATGGATGTCTTTCCAGGTATAGTTAGAGCTCTTCCTTTAAATGAAATAGAGGGGCTCATGTTATTTTCCATAACTGGTTTTACCCAAAAATTTCCATATTTATCTTTGTTCAATTTAACATCTTTGACATATTTTTCTATATCTTCCACCAAAGTAGAGATTGATTGAAATTTGTCTTTTGTGCTTTGAAACATTGTATTTATTAATGAATAAACTTGCGTTTAGTTTAAGCAAAAATTTACCACATAAATATGATAAGTTCTGAAGGATATTTAGAATTTCCAGACTCTCCATATGATAAATTAGAGAATTGTCCGGCTTGTGATAGAATAGGGCTTAATAATGAGGGTTCATATAAACAATGTATTTTCTGTGATTTAATTTTAATTAATGATAATAAAAAATATAAAAAAATATATAACTCTTTTAAATTAGAACCAAAAATGAATTACTTTACAAGATTAATAAGAGAGATGAATGTTAAGTATTGTGATGATAATACACCATTTCTTTCAAGGGAAGAGACTATTTGTATTGAGGAAATGTATAAGGGTTTAATGATATTTATTATTCAAAATAATTTTAATGGAAATGTTAATACAAGATACTATATAAATAAAATAATGAATTATTTTGAAATTAAACCCGAACTCAGGATAAAATATAGAGTTTCTAAAATAGCTCAAAAAAAGTTAGATGACTTGTTTTCCAAATATATAAATGAATGATTTTTTACCCGTTTGGGAAAATAAGATAAAATTTAATAACCATAAAAACATTCCAAATTCATTGAGATGTCTAATAGTTGGTTCAAGCGGATGTGGAAAAACCTGTTTACTTTTAAAGATGCTCCTTGGTTCTAATTTTTTAGATTATGATAATTTAATAATTTTTACAAAGTCTAGTTTTCAACCCGAGTATCAACTACTCTCACAGGGTTTTAATGCAGGTCTTAAAAAGGAAGACATTATCGGTTTATTTAAACTTCAAAACAAACTAAATGATTATAATATTGAAGATATAATACAATTATTTTGTGATACACAGAAATCAAAATCGAAACCAAAACCCATAACTTGTATTCTCAGTGATAATACGGATGATATACCTTCACCTCAAGATTTAGATAAATCAAAAAAGAACCTCGTCATCTTTGATGATTGTGTTAATGAGAGAAACCAAACAGTAATGGACAGCTACTATACAAGAGGGAGACATTCTTCTTGTAATTGTATTTATCTTAGTCAGTCATATTTTCAACTCCCTCGACGCTCAATAAGAAACAATGCCAATACTTTTATTTTATTTAAGTTTAATTCAATAGATGTAAATAATTTTTGGAGAGATAATTGCTCTACGTTATGTAGTAAAAAAGAATTTGAAAATTATATGAAACACACGATTGGAAAATATAAATATATTGTTGTGAAACAAGATGAGATATTAAAGGATGTATTTTTATTTTAAACATAATTACATATATAAATGACAACAATTATTATTAACCTTGTGGGTAAATCTGCTTCTGGAAAGAACTTTCATAAATCTAAACTCTTGAATAGTAAAAATGAAAAGATTGTAAGTTTTTTTAAAAAACACCCTATGATTCGTTTTGTGAGTACTACAACCAGAGCAAAGCGACCAGGAGAAGTAGAAGGGAAAGATTATTACTACATTTCAATGGAGGAACATATGCGATTGAGGAACGAAGGTCAAATATTTGAGGAGGTCTCTCTTGGTTCTACAAAATATTCACATTGTAAGAGTGAGTTAAATAAAGTAAAATCTAATGGTCTTGGGATTTTAGAAACTAATCCTGAAGGAATGAGACAAATTATTAAACAATTGTGTGGTGATGGAGTTAAGATTTTATCATTCGGTTTTGATATCGATGAGGAGATTCAACGCAAACGTATGAAAAGCAGAGATACAAGTATTAGTGAAGAAGAAATAACAACTCGTATTAATACCAATAAAGAATTTGATGAAATATTTAAAGAAAAAGATTTATTTCAACACATTTACTATAATGATGAAGAAAAGGAAAATTTTCCCATTGACCTTTACAATTCATTAAATGATATTTTTCAATAAATAAATACAGAAAATGAATACCGAAGAAAGAGAAAGAAAGTTTAAGGAACATCAACAATTAGTTTCAAAAGTTGTTAAACAACAGGAAGAGATAAAGAAGAAACGGAGACAGAAACTAACTGGTGAAGAAGCCTTTGAAAGAAAACAAGAGAAATTCTTTAAACCACTTTTGAAAACTCAACAATCACCTACAGTTCCCACGGTAGAATTTACTCCGAAAAAACTTCAAATGCTCAAAGATTTTAGTCAGATAACAAAACAAGAACTTGGTGAATTAGAATATGATGACGAGGGATTATTTCGGAAACTTGAGCAGGTAAATCAACCCCCTAATTATGTTGTGGAAGCTCTTCAAAACAATGAATATTCGGCGGGTTCAAAAACCAGAGCAGGTCTCATTCCAACAGAAGAACCAGCAGTGTTTCATCTTGTGGAAGAAAAGGTATTGATATTTAATGATGAATTGATGTTCTTGAGTTCTACTCAACCAAATGTTAAATTAACTCCAAGATTAATGTTTCTTCTAACAAACCCCGGATTCAGCGGTTCAAAATATTTTGAGGAACCACTTGATATGGAAAGAGAGGAAGATAGGGTATATATTGAGTTGTTAAATGCACTTGATTATGGAGTTTCTGTTGCTGGTAAAAGTAAGAAGAATGAGAAGGAGAAACATATTATTGATGCTTTAAGTAAGCTTGGTTCGGGTGTTAGTTTTCTTCCAAATGACCCATCACAATTAGTTAATAGGCTATTATTGTTGTTAGGTAGTAAGAAGGCTGGAAACAACAATTGTTTTAATGAATCCTCAGCCATTTTAGATCAGTTGATGAATATGAAAATAATTAATAAATGTCAATACAAAGATATTTTATTAGATATTAAATAAGATGAGAAGCACAATTCTTAGTTTTAATTTCACAACGAGCGATTACACAGCTTCATTCCCTTACCCACTACAACTTGACCCCCTTACCTCATATGAGGCATCTTTATTGTCAATGGAAACTTATAATACCTTGTTTAATATCACAGAGAAAAACAACAAGTTTAGTTATAATCCAGGAAGTGGATATAAAACTATAACCGTTTCACCTGGAGCTTACGAGATTTCTCAAATATCTTCAGAAGTCTCTCGCCTTATGAAAGAAAAAGGTGATGAACCAAAAAATATTGTAATAGATATTCAAAAACACACTTCAAAATCAACTATTAAACTTAAAAATAATTATAAAGTTGATTTCACGATTGAAAATTCGTTTAGAGAGCTATTGGGTTTCTCTTCAAAAAAGATTGAAAATAACGGGACGTTTTACAGTGATAATGTTATCCAAATATCCTCCGGTATAAATTCAGTATTAATTCATTGTGATTTGATTGATGGTGCTTATAACGATGGAATAAGAACAAATACAATATTTTCATTCAGTGCATACTCAACCCCGATTGGTTATAAATTTAATATGGAACCAAAAAATCTTGTCTATTTACCTGTGTCAGGAAAAACCATATACAGAGTAAATTTTAGGATAACCGACCAAGATAATCGTATGATATCCTTTAATGATGAAATTATATCCATCAGAATTCACCTACGTGAAGTTTTTCAATAAATAAATAATGGTTATTGTAAGAAAACACGAGTTGGGAAAATATAAAATAATTACAGGGGAGGGCATGTTCCTTTCACCAGACTATACAAGGTATGTGGGTAAAGGATACTATAAACCTAAGAGACAACGGGGTGTGGGTCATCAATTTCGAAATAAAGGAGATGGGATAATTGATACTCTAATGGGTATTGGTTCAACCATTCTTAAACATAAAGACCTAATTGGTTCAACTGCTTCTCTCATGGGAAATGTAGCAGGTGTTGTAAAGAGTATAAAAGATGCTCAAAAGGAGTCCCATAAATTACAGGCAATCAAAGAAATTAAAAAAGGTAAAACTCAACTATCTTCACAAGAACGACAAAAAATCATTAAAATACTTGGGTCAGGGTTTCAACAATTTTAATACTATATAAATACAAGTATGGAAGCGATTGATAGTATCTATGATTTGGATGATACGATTATCATTTCAAACTCTACTAAAAAGGAAGACTATTTTAAGGTAAATGCTATTACAGGAACCGACTGGAATTCAAACGGAACAAAAAGTTTTGAAATAAATAATCAACAAACTTACTTGAATATAGCTGATAGTTTCTTGCTGTGTAAATTTAAATTCACTAAGGCTGCGAATAATACTAATGCTACACTCGTAAATGATTTCTTCTGGAAAATGTTTGACAGTGTTCGCCTGTATATTGGAACACAAGAGGTTGAAGCGGTTGATTATGTCTCTGCTACATCTGAAATGATGAAATTTACACTATATTCGTTTGGTGATAGAATGGGTAAGGGAGCTGTTGAAGGCTTTATTCCTGATATGTCAACGGGAACAAACACAGACCCTGGTTATAGTCAAAGGAAGTCAATGTATAATGATGACGCAAAAGCTGAGAATAGTTTTACCGTAGCAGTACCTCTTAAAGGTATATTTGGATTTTGTGATTATGATAAAGTTTTGTATGGTCTTAAAATTAGATTTCAACTACAAAGGAATGATAATGTAAATAGATTGCTTTTTGGGGCTGAAAATGCTTTTGGCGACAATAATAAATTTGTTATTAATGATTTGTGTTGGTATATCAATGAATATACTCCTAATCTTAAAACGGAGGAGATGTTAAATAGAAGACTTAACTCAAAGAAACCGCTAAATGTATCATACCTTAAAAGAAGATGTCAACACGTTAAACTGGAACACACTACCTACACTTGGAATTTGGGTGTTCTTGAAGGAAAGCCACGATACCTATGGCTCATTTTTAAAAAACCAGATGGAGAGGAGGGTACTAATAAGAATAATGCGCTGAGTGATAATGCTAAGGTGAAACAACTTCGGGTTTCTCTTGATGGCACATTTTATCCGCGAGATAGATTGGAAATTGATTGGGAAAAAAATGATTATGCGGAAGCCTACAAGTCCTACCAAAAAGTGTGTGAAAGTAATGGTAATAATGATCCTATTTTGGATATGGTTGCATTTAAAGGTTTATATACAATCTACGCAATTGACCTGAGTTCTCAAAAGGAAACTATAAAGTCTAATCGAGTGGATACTTCTCTATACATTGAAAGAGGGGAGAGTGAAGAGGTTAATGCATATTGTTTGCTTTTGGAGGAAACAGAATTACAGATTAATACAGATAATGGTGTTATGATTAATATCACATAGGTTTTTTCTCATAAATAAATGGTTGGGGTATATGTTAATCAAATCAATCTTAATAAATTAACATCTTGTATTCAAAATCAAAAGCCTTGTATTATTAATGTTAATACAATTCAAAGAAAAGGAGCTGTAAGAATTGATGTTTTACTCACACACACACAAGTAAAAACACTAAATGATGTTGGATCACTTAAAATTAAAATGACGAAACCTATGTTAAAGAAATATTCAATAGATGAGTCAAGAGGAGGATTTCTCCCGTTTCTAATTCCTTTATTTGCTGGTTTAAGTGCGGCGGGAGCATTGACTGGTGGTATTTCAGCAGCGGTAAAAACTGCTAACGAAAGGAAGGCACAACTAAAAGCTCAAAAAGAATTGGAAAGACATAACAAGGAGTTGGAGAAACAAATTAGTGGAAGTGGTGTAATTGTAGATTTTGCTCAAAAACTTGAAAGTCTACCTGATAAAGCTAGATTGTTGGTTGGAGATATGCTTTCCTCTATCGCTCAAGCGGGTGTTAAACTAACTAAACGGGGTAATGGATTGTATCTTTCTCATAAATAAATGGATAAATGGTTTAAACAATTTGGAAAGAATACAACGTCAAATATAGAACTAGCTAAGTATTGTAAAACACTAAAAATTGATAATGTGGTTATTTGTATGAGAGATGAATTAATACATATAAATAAGAATACAAAGAATATTATTATGAATTTAGACACACAGAATGGTTCTCATTGGGTTTGTATTCATAATAGTCAGGATAAATATTATTTTGATAGTTATGGTATGCCACCACCTGTTGAAGTAATACAATTCTTACAGAATGGTGTTTATCAAACATTCCAAGTTCAAGAAATTAATTCTAAATGTTGTGGCCAATTATGTTTATATGTATTATTTCAACTCAACAATAATGAAAATTTTTATGATATCATTTTTTATCTAATATAAATGACCTATGTTGGAAAAGATGGTTCTATCTTTGGAAAATCCTCTCAGGATATTGATTTATCAAATTATTATACAAAGGCACAGGCTGAACGACAAAAATATAGTGTAAGTAAAAATATTAATATGAAGAATACTTATAAATTAATCAATTATCCAAACCCTACAGATGCGAATGACTTGATTAGATTCAGTGATTTATCACAATATATATCTTTAAAGAAAACAGCACGTTTTGTGAAACAAGTAAAATTTACAACCACAACACCTGGTTATACTGACCATACACCTTTCCTCATTGAATTTAACTACCTGCTTACAATTAAATTTTATAAAGAAGGACATTTAGTTAATATGCGAATTAATAAATGGGGGTATGATATGCCTGATTTAGGGTATAATTGGTCTTTTTCAATAAACATAGAAGACCTACATGATTTAAATCAGTCTCGTAAAGAAGAATATTATCCACTTGGTGAAGATAAGGATTTATGTGGAAGTACAATTAGTAAACAACAAATACGTGATTTTAAGAAAATAAAAATATATGATAGTATAGCGATGGTTCGCATGACAAAGAAGGAAGGTAATGAGATAAGGATAGAAAGCCGAGGAATACAAACCGATTTGGTAGTGGGAAGATGGGGTGGTATTACCTGTCATAATATTAATCTCACATATATTTCTGATACATAAATGGCAGGAAGAAGACTACAAGAGAATTATAATTTTTGTATTCAAGGATACCTACAAGAAAAGGGTGCTCGGTATTACATACCTTATGATTTGGAGCATATACATGGGAATTTTGTCATAAAAAACTGGCCTTATACTGATATTGTTAAACCCACAAATAGAGACTTGTTTAAAATATTAAATAAAAATGAACTTCTCAAAGTTATGAAATATAAAACTCTTTTAGAAATCGTCAACAAATCTTATTGGTATCCTATTATGAGAAAAATAATTATAGATACAAGAATATCTCAAAATCCAGATGAGTATATGTATAATATTCTTTGGGGTTTAAACTCAAGGGTAGCAAGGGATGAGGAAGGAGTTGAAGAAGAGAAGGAGAAAAGAGAGAAAAGAGAGAAGGAGGAGAGGGAACAAAGAGAGAGGGGGGAGAGGGAGATGGAAATCAGAGCGATTCAAAAAAGAGTGGATGTATTACAGCAAGAAGATAAATCTCAACTCACCGAAGAGGAAAATAAAGAAAGAATGAATGCTGTGAAAATATTGATATCAAAAATTGCTAAGATAAATGAGGAAGGAGTTAAAGAAGAGAAGGAGGAAAGAGAGAAAAAGGAGAAGGAGGAAAGGGAGAAAAAGGAGGAGGAGAGGGAGGAAAGGGAGAAAAGAGAGAAAAAGGAGAAGGAGGAAAGGGAGAAAAAGGAGGAGGAGAGGGAGGAAAGGGAGAAAAGAGAGAAGGAGGAAAGGGAGAAAAGAGAGAAGGAGGAGAGGGAGCAAAGAGAGAGGGAGGAAAAATATAAAAAGATGGAAATCAGTGAGATTAATAAAAGATTGAAGGTATTACAGCAAATAAATCAAACTCAACGCACTGAGGAGGAAAATAAAGAAATGAGAAGTCTAATGAAAATATTATTTTCAAGAATAACGACGTCAATGTCTTCAGTTTCAGGGAGGAGATTTAAATGAGAAAGTGGGGATAAAGAAGAAGAAGAAGGAAAAGATTATGTGGTTGATGATGTCGGTGTAATTGACTTTAGTTAGTTTTATTTGTAAATAAATGGAGGAGAGAGTGAAGGCATTCCTTAGGATTCTTTATGTTTTAAAAATCAAGATTGAAATGTATATGTTGAAAACCAAAAAGGTTTTGATACTCTGTCGGAATTTTTCTGATAAATAAATATGAGTTATTGTCTCAAATGTAAAAAGAAAACTAAATCTAAAAATATCTCTTATGTTAAAGCTAAAAATAATAGAGTTTGTCAAAAAGGAATATGTCAAGTGTGTGGCTCTAAAAAGTGCCAATTCATCTCTCCTAAAAGAGGAGGAGACATACAAAAGTTTCTGTCAGGAAGTAAATTTACAACAACTGGAATTCCAGGGGAATTACACCTTCCAGGGTATTCTTTCTGTGGTCCAGGAACAAACTTGGATAAAAGATTAGATGAGGCTGACAATCCTAAACCTTGGTCCAGACCAAAAAATAGGGTTGATGAAGTGTGTATGAAGCATGATATTGCTTATGGGGATACCACCACATTGGATGAAAAACATGAAGCAGACAGAGAAATGTTGTATAATTTGTCTTTGATACGAAATCCGACATTGAGAGAGAAAGTTGATAGGTTTATTGTGAAAAAAATGATAAGTGTTAAATTGAAACTTGGTCTTGGTTATTTCCCAAAAAACTATTAAACTCCAATGATGTTATCAAGACTGAGGAGCTTTTGGCTAATGAATTACATAAACCTATAATCACAAAGTTTAAAAGAAGGAAAGTTTATTCTAAATACACCGACCACATATGGTCCGCTGATTTAATCGAACTAAATAATGATAAGGGATACAGGTATGCTTTAACCGTTATTGATTTGAGGAGTAGATTTGCCTGGGTTGTCCCTTTAAAAAATAAAAGGGGTGATACTTTAATGTTAGCCTTTAAGCTAATATTTGATAGGGATAAAAGAAAACCAAAGAAACTGTGGACCGATGAGGGAACAGAGTTCTACAACAAAATATTCATGAAATTTCTTAAGGGGAAGGGTATTAAATTATACAGCACCTTTAATGAAGGAAAGGCAGTTGTTATTGAGCGTTTTAATCGTACTTTGAAAGAGAAATTATATAAAAAATTCACACAACTCGGTTCTCAAAAATGGGTGTATTTAATTCAGGATATTGTAGATGATTACAACAATACAGTTCATTCATCAACAAAATCAAAACCATCAGAAACATTTACAAAATTAGAATATGAAAAGGAGATTAATTTGAGAAAGCCCAAGTTCAAAGTTGGTGATATTGTAAGGATATACAAATGGAAAAGCCATTTTGAGAAAGGTTATACACAAAAATGGACTAATGAATTATTTATAATCGTTGATGTAATGGCTACAAACCCTTGGACTTACAAATTAAATGATATAAATCGAGAAGAAATCTTGGGTTCATTTTACTCGCAAGAATTACAAAAAACAAAGCTAATAATTCATTAAACAACATTTCTATTCACCCCACCCAGATTAGCTAATTTAATTCGTGGTAATAAAAGAAAAAAATTAAATAAATAAAAAATCATAAGCCATGCCCACACCGACCCCGCCCACACAGACCCCGCCCACACAGACCCCGCCCACACAGACCCCCGCCCACACCCATCACCCCCCACCCCCCGTGCGTTCCCCCACCCTTGATCCCCCCCATCCCACCCCCACCTTCCCCACACACACAAGGGGAGGGGAGGGGTGGGATGGGGGGAATCAAGGGTGGGGGAACGCATCTCCCTTCCTTCTAACCTTTATTCTTTTCTTGTAATTAATAATTAAATAATTCTGGACAAAGCATATATATATAAATAATATTTTAAACAAAATCTTTATATTTTTAAGACATTTTTCTTGAGGTATTACACATTTAACTTCTTCCCAGCACAAATCATCAATCTCTTCCCAACATAAGTCAAAGGTAGTTTCAACAGCAGCAGATATCTTCAGGTTTGGAATCTCTTTCTGTCAAAGGCAAGAGGGGTAAAACAAGGAGAGAAATAAATGAATGATATACCCTGAATCACCTCCCACAATGCGCAGGGATATGGTGTACCTATTCGAAACGGTGTACCCACACATTGACACACACATGGCCAAAATACAATACATACACACATGCTTACCTCCAAAAAATCAAGCTTAGCGTTCAGATCGTTGAGATTAAAATTAAGGATATCACAGGATGACAGGAAATAACCATTCCTATGGAGTCCAAAATCGTCCCACTCCAAGCTTTGGTCTTCGTGGCTGCAAACAAAATAAGGAGAAATTACTATGCTGAAGTAAGCTTGACAAAACATCACACACGCACACACACACACACACATACACACACATACACACACATACACATTCACACATACACACATACACACACACACACATACATACACACACACATACACACATACACATACACACACACACATTCACAGATACATACACACACACACATACACACACACACACACACACACACATTCATAGATACATACACACACGAACACACACATACACATACACATTCACAGATACATACACACACACACATACACACACGAACACACACACATATATACACACACACACATATACACACACACTAAGGCAGCGTCGTTTAACACAAATGTATTATATTTCGTATCTTACCTTGCATATGAATCTTCCAAGAACGGTGAAACAGGCAGGTTGTTCAAGTTCATTTCGTTTTGCAACTCTTGAGATTCTGCAGTATTTTCATTCCAACCAGTTTGAAGTTCTGCCAGGATATTCGCATTGCTGTAAAGATAAAGGAATATTAAGTCATTTGTTGTATAATTAATCCCATACAAAGCTTTAAACACTTTAATTTTAAATGAAACTTACCCTGGTGAGTATTCTTCTTCTTTATCAGAGTGAAGGTTGGAGTAGTAAGACATGTCGATCCCCAATGATCAAAATTGAATTGAACACGTTCTTTTATAATGAACAAAATGTATTTTCTTGAAATGACGACATGCAGTCATTTCGGGGAAGCCCTGAGCGTGTGTGAATAACAGGAAACATGAACAATGAAAACTTTCTGGGAAGTTATCCAAGTCATTGAAACAACGTCATTTCTCAAAAGCGAAGAATTAATTAAAAAAAGGTTTGAGTATGGTGATGGAAGTTGGAGGAGAATTAAATTATTTCCCACACATAAACAAATATTTGTAGGGTCGTTGTTTGAGTGGGTCAAAGATGATTCACCAGATGATATTAAGAGTAAAAGGTTAAAAGGTCCATAAGGTCAGAAGGATCACAGGTTCACACAGAAGGACCATTGTTTAAGTGGTCTAATGAATAAGGATAACATGTCAAAAGGTTAGAAGGTTCGTAAAGAACAGGGTGAGAGAAATAGAGGTGTTTAGGGGCAATGAGGGAGGGAAAGAATTAATATGGAAGTGAATGGGTCAATGTTTGAGTGGGTCAAAGATTAATCTGCCAGATGATATGTAGAAGAAGGATGATAGGTCTATAAGAGAAAACAAATATTTGTAGTGTTTGAGTGGTCTAATGAACAACATTAAGGATAGGTACTACAGACAAAAGGTTCATAAAGATGAGGGTGGGAGAAATAGAGGTGTTTATGATTTTTGAAAAAGACAAGGGGGTAAATGACATTAGATAGGGATTTCCCATGTTAAACGGAGGTGTCCCAGAAGCAACATTATTACACTACTCACAAGTGCGAAAAGTGGGTTTTCAACACTAACACAAGTGCGAAAAGTGGTTTTTCCACACTAATACAAGTGCAAAAGTGGTTTCCTGCACCAACACAAGTGCGAAAAGTGGTTTTTCAACACTATCACAAGTGCAAAAAGTGTTTTTTCCACACTAATACAAGTGCAAAAGTGGTTTCCTGCACCAACACAAGTGCGAAAAGTGGTTTTTCAACACTAACACAAGTGCGAAAAGTGGTTTTTCAACACTATCACAAGTGCAAAAAGTGGTTTTCCCACACTAATACAAGTGCAAAAGTGGTTTCCTGCACCAACACATGTGCAAAAGTGGTTTCCTGCACCAACACAGGTGCGAAAAGTGGTTTTCCAACACTAACACAAGTGCGAAAAGTGGTTTTTCAACACTATCACAAGTGCAAAAAGTGTTTTTTCCACACTAATACAAGTGCAAAAGTGGTTTCCTGCACCAACCCAAGTGGGAAAAGTGGATTTTCAACACTAACACAAGTGCGAAAAGTGGGTTTTCAACACTAACACAAGTGCGAAAATTGGTTTTTCAACACTAACACAAGTGCGAAAAGTGGTTTTCCCACACTAATACAAGTGCAAAAGTGGTTTCCTGCACCAACACAGGTGCGAAAAGTGGTTTTTCAACACTAACACAAGTGCGAAAAGTGGTTTTTCAACACTATCACAAGTGCAAAAAGTGTTTTTTCCACACTAATACAAGTGCAAAAGTGGTTTCCTGCTCCAACACAAGTGCGAAAAGTGGTTTTTCAACACTAACACAAGTGCGAAAAGTGGTTTTTCAACACTATCACAAGTGCAAAAGTGGTTTCCTGCACCAACACAAGTGCGAAAAGTGGTTTTTCAACACTAACACAAGTGCGAAAAGTGGTTTTTCAACACTATCACAAGTGCAAAAAGTGTTTTTTCCACACTAATACAAGTGCAAAAGTGGTTTCCTGCACTAACACAAGTGCGAAAAGTGGTTTTTCAACACTAACACAAGTGCGAAAAGTGGTTTTTCAACACTATCACAAGTGCAAAAAGTGTTTTTTCCACACTAATACAAGTGCAAAAGTGGTTTCCTGCACCAACACAAGTGCGAAAAGTGGATTTTCAACACTAACACAAGTGCGAAAAGTGGGTTTTCAACACTAACACAAGTGCGAAAAGTGGTTTCCTACACTAACACAAGTGCGAAAAGTGGTTTTTCAACACTAACACAAGTGCGAAAAGTGGGTTTTCAACAATAACACAAGTGCGAAAAGTGGTTTTTCCACACTAATACAAGTGCAAAAGTGGTTTCCTGCACCAACACAAGTGTGAAAAGTGGTTTTTCAACACTAACACAAGTGCGAAAAGTGGTTTTTCAACACTATCACAAGTGCAAAAAGTGTTTTTTCCACACTAATACAAGTGCAAAAGTGGTTTCCTGCACCAACACAAGTGCGAAAAGTGGTTTTTCAACACTAACACAAGTGCGAAAAGTGGTTTTTCAACACTATCACAAGTGCAAAAAGTGTTTTTTCCACACTAATACAAGTGCAAAAGTGGTTTCCTGCACCAACCCAAGTGGGAAAAGTGGATTTTCAACACTAACACAGGTGCGAAAAGTGGGTTTTCAACACTAACACAAGTGCGAAAATTGCTTTTTCAACACTAACACAAGTGCGAAAAGTGGTTTTTCCACACTAATACAAGTGCAAAAAGTGTTTTTTCCACACTAATACAAGTGCAAAAGTGGTTTCCTGCACCAACACAAGTGCGAAAAGTGGTTTTTCAACACTAACACAAGTGCGAAAAGTGGTTTTTCAACACCAACACAAGTGCGAAAAGTGGTTTTTTCCACACTAATACAAGTGCAAAATTGGTTTTTCCTGCACCAACACAAGTGCGAAAAGTCGTTTTTCAACACTAACACAAGTGCGAAAAGTGGTTTTTCAACACTAACACAAGTGCGAAAAGTGGTTTTTCAACACTAACACAAGTGTGAAAAGTGGTTTTTCCACACTAATACAAGTGCAAAAGTGGTTTCCTGCACCAACACAGGTGCGAAAAGTGGTTTTTCAACACTATCACAAGTGCGAAAAGTGGTTTTTCAACACTATCACAAGTGCAAAAAGTGATTTTTCCACAGTAATACAAGTGCAAAAGTGGTTTCCTGTACCAACACAAGTGGGAAAAGTGGATTTTCAACACTAACACAAGTGCGAAAAGTGGTTTCCTTCACTAACACAAGTGCGAAAAGTGGTTTTTGAACACTAACACAAGTGCAAAAAGTGGTTTTTCAACACTAACACAGTTGCGAAAAGTGGTTTTTCCACACTAATACAAGTGCAAAAGTGGTTTCCTGCACAAACACAAGTGCGAAAAGTGGTTTTTCAACACTAACACAAGTGCGAAAAGTGGTTTTTCAACACTATCACAAGAGCAAAAAGTGTTTTTTCCACACTAATACAAGTGCAAAGGTGGTTTCCTGCACCAACACAAGTGCAAAAAGTGGTTTTTCAACACTAACACAAGTGCGAAAAGTGGTTTTTCAACACTATCACAAGTGCAAAAAGTGTTTTTTCCACACTAATGCAAGTGCAAAAGTGGTTTCCTGCACCAACACAAGTGGGAAAAGTGGATTTTCAACACTAACACAAGTGCGAAAAGTGGGTTTTCAACACTAACACAAGTGCGAAAAGTGGTTTTTCAACACTATCGCAAGTGCAAAAGTGGTTTCCTGCACCAACACAAGTGCGAAAAGTGGTTTTTCAACACTAACACAAGTGCGAAAAGTGGTTTTTCAACACTATCAGAAGTGCAAAAAGTGTTTTTCCACACTAATGCAAGTGCAAAAGTGGTTTCCTGCACTAACACAAGTGGGAAAAGTGGATTTTCAACACTAACACAAGTGCGAAAAGTGGGTTTTCAACACTAACACAAGTGCGAAAATTGGTTTTTCAACACTAACACAAGTGCGAAAAGTGGTTTTCCCACACTAATACAAGTGCAAAAGTGGTTTCCTGCACCAACACAGGTGCGAAAAGTGGTTTTTCAACACTAACACAAGTGCGAAAAGTGGTTTTTCAACACTATCACAAGTGCAAAAAGTGTTTTTTCCACACTAATACAAGTGCAAAAGTGGTTTCCTGCTCCAACACAAGTGCGAAAAGTGGTTTTTCAACACTAACACAAGTGCGAAAAGTGGTTTTTCAACACTATCACAAGTGCAAAAGTGGTTTCCTGCACCAACAGAAGTGCGAAAAGTGGTTTTTCAACACTAACACAAGTGCGAAAAGTGGTTTTTCAACACTATCACAAGTGCAAAAAGTGTTTTTTCCACACTAATACAAGTGCAAAAGTGGTTTCCTGCACCAACCCAAGTGGGAAAAGTGGATTTTCAACACTAACACAGGTGCGAAAAGTGGGTTTTCAACACTAACACAAGTGCGAAAATTGCTTTTTCAACACTAACACAAGTGCAAAAAGTGGTTTTCCCACACTAATACAAGTGCAAAAGTGGTTTCCTGCACCAACACATGTGCAAAAGTGGTTTCCTGCACCAACACAGGTGCGAAAAGTGGTTTTCCAACACTAACACAAGTGCGAAAAGTGGTTTTTCAACACTATCACAAGTGCAAAAAGTGTTTTTTCCACACTAATACAAGTGCAAAAGTGGTTTCCTGCACCAACCCAAGTGGGAAAAGTGGATTTTCAACACTAACACAAGTGCGAAAAGTGGGTTTTCAACACTAACACAAGTGCGAAAATTGGTTTTTCAACACTAACACAAGTGCGAAAAGTGGTTTTCCCACACTAATACAAGTGCAAAAGTGGTTTCCTGCACCAACACAGGTGCGAAAAGTGGTTTTTCAACACTAACACAAGTGCGAAAAGTGGTTTTTCAACACTATCACAAGTGCAAAAAGTGTTTTTTCCACACTAATACAAGTGCAAAAGTGGTTTCCTGCTCCAACACAAGTGCGAAAAGTGGTTTTTCAACACTAACACAAGTGCGAAAAGTGGTTTTTCAACACTATCACAAGTGCAAAAGTGGTTTCCTGCACCAACACAAGTTCGAAAAGTGGTTTTTCAACACTAACACAAGTGCGAAAAGTGGTTTTTCAACACTATCACAAGTGCAAAAAGTGTTTTTTCCACACTAATACAAGTGCAAAAGTGGTTTCCTGCACTAACACAAGTGCGAAAAGTGGTTTTTCAACACTAACACAAGTGCGAAAAGTGGTTTTTCAACACTATCACAAGTGCAAAAAGTGTTTTTTCCACACTAATACAAGTGCAAAAGTGGTTTCCTGCACCAACACAAGTGCGAAAAGTGGATTTTCAACACTAACACAAGTGCGAAAAGTGGGTTTTCAACACTAACACAAGTGCGAAAAGTGGTTTCCTACACTAACACAAGTGCGAAAAGTGGTTTTTCAACACTAACACAAGTGCGAAAAGTGGGTTTTCAACAATAACACAAGTGCGAAAAGTGGTTTTTCCACACTAATACAAGTGCAAAAGTGGTTTCCTGCACCAACACAAGTGTGAAAAGTGGTTTTTCAACACTAACACAAGTGCGAAAAGTGGTTTTTCAACACTATCGCAAGTGCAAAAAGTGTTTTTTCCACACTAATACAAGTGCAAAAGTGGTTTCCTGCACGAACACAAGTGCGAAAAGTGGTTTTTCAACACTAACACAAGTGCGAAAAGTGGTTTTTCAACACTATCACAAGTGCAAAAAGTGTTTTTTCCACACTAATACAAGTGCAAAAGTGGTTTCCTGCACCAACCCAAGTGGGAAAAGTGGATTTTCAACACTAACACAGGTGCGAAAAGTGGGTTTTCAACACTAACACAAGTGCGAAAATTGCTTTTTCAACACTAACACAAGTGCGAAAAGTGGTTTTTCCACACTAATACAAGTGCAAAAAGTGTTTTTTCCACACTAATACAAGTGCAAAAGTGGTTTCCTGCACCAACACAAGTGCGAAAAGTGGTTTTTCAACACTAACACAAGTGCGAAAAGTGGTTTTTCAACACCAACACAAGTGCGAAAAGTGGTTTTTTCCACACTAATACAAGTGCAAAATTGGTTTTTCCTGCACCAACACAAGTGCGAAAAGTGGTTTTTCAACACTAACACAAGTGCGAAAAGTGGTTTTTCAACACTAACACAAGTGCGAAAAGTGGTTTTTCAACACTAACACAAGTGTGAAAAGTGGTTTTTCCACACTAATACAAGTGCAAAAGTGGTTTCCTGCACCAACACAGGTGCGAAAAGTGGTTTTTCAACACTATCACAAGTGCGAAAAGTGGTTTTTCAACACTATCACAAGTGCAAAAAGTGATTTTTCCACAGTAATACAAGTGCAAAAGTGGTTTCCTGTACCAACACAAGTGGGAAAAGTGGATTTTCAACACTAACACAAGTGCGAAAAGTGGTTTCCTTCACTAACACAAGTGCGAAAAGTGGTTTTTGAACACTAACACAGTTGCGAAAAGTGGTTTTTCCACACTAATACAAGTGCAAAAGTGGTTTCCTGCACCAACACATGTGCAAAAGTGGTTTCCTGCACCAACACAGGTGCGAAAAGTGGTTTTCCAACACTAACACAAGTGCGAAAAGTGGTTTTTCAACACTATCACAAGTGCAAAAAGTGTTTTTTCCACACTAATACAAGTGCAAAAGTGGTTTCCTGCACCAACCCAAGTGGGAAAAGTGGATTTTCAACACTAACACAAGTGCGAAAAGTGGGTTTTCAACACTAACACAAGTGCGAAAATTGGTTTTTCAACACTAACACAAGTGCGAAAAGTGGTTTTCCCACACTAATACAAGTGCAAAAGTGGTTTCCTGCACCAACACAGGTGCGAAAAGTGGTTTTTCAACACTAACACAAGTGCGAAAAGTGGTTTTTCAACACTATCACAAGTGCAAAAAGTGTTTTTTCCACACTAATACAAGTGCAAAAGTGGTTTCCTGCTCCAACACAAGTGCGAAAAGTGGTTTTTCAACACTAACACAAGTGCGAAAAGTGGTTTTTCAACACTATCACAAGTGCAAAAGTGGTTTCCTGCACCAACACAAGTGCGAAAAGTGGTTTTTCAACACTAACACAAGTGCGAAAAGTGGTTTTTCAACACTATCACAAGTGCAAAAAGTGTTTTTTCCACACTAATACAAGTGCAAAAGTGGTTTCCTGCACTAACACAAGTGCGAAAAGTGGTTTTTCAACACTAACACAAGTGCGAAAAGTGGTTTTTCAACACTATCACAAGTGCAAAAAGTGTTTTTTCCACACTAATACAAGTGCAAAAGTGGTTTCCTGCACCAACACAAGTGCGAAAAGTGGATTTTCAACACTAACACAAGTGCGAAAAGTGGGTTTTCAACACTAACACAAGTGCGAAAAGTGGTTTCCTACACTAACACAAGTGCGAAAAGTGGTTTTTCAACACTAACACAAGTGCGAAAAGTGGGTTTTCAACAATAACACAAGTGCGAAAAGTGGTTTTTCCACACTAATACAAGTGCAAAAGTGGTTTCCTGCACCAACACAAGTGTGAAAAGTGGTTTTTCAACACTAACACAAGTGCGAAAAGTGGTTTTTCAACACTATCACAAGTGCAAAAAGTGTTTTTTCCACACTAATACAAGTGCAAAAGTGGTTTCCTGCACCAACACAAGTGCGAAAAGTGGTTTTTCAACACTAACACAAGTGCGAAAAGTGGTTTTTCAACACTATCACAAGTGCAAAAAGTGTTTTTTCCACACTAATACAAGTGCAAAAGTGGTTTCCTGCACCAACCCAAGTGGGAAAAGTGGATTTTCAACACTAACACAGGTGCGAAAAGTGGGTTTTCAACACTAACACAAGTGCGAAAATTGCTTTTTCAACACTAACACAAGTGCGAAAAGTGGTTTTTCCACACTAATACAAGTGCAAAAAGTGTTTTTTCCACACTAATACAAGTGCAAAAGTGGTTTCCTGCACCAACACAAGTGCGAAAAGTGGTTTTTCAACACTAACACAAGTGCGAAAAGTGGTTTTTCAACACCAACACAAGTGCGAAAAGTGGTTTTTTCCACACTAATACAAGTGCAAAATTGGTTTTTCCTGCACCAACACAAGTGCGAAAAGTCGTTTTTCAACACTAACACAAGTGCGAAAAGTGGTTTTTCAACACTAACACAAGTGCGAAAAGTGGTTTTTCAACACTAACACAAGTGTGAAAAGTGGTTTTTCCACACTAATACAAGTGCAAAAGTGGTTTCCTGCACCAACACAGGTGCGAAAAGTGGTTTTTCAACACTATCACAAGTGCGAAAAGTGGTTTTTCAACACTATCACAAGTGCAAAAAGTGATTTTTCCACAGTAATACAAGTGCAAAAGTGGTTTCCTGTACCAACACAAGTGGGAAAAGTGGATTTTCAACACTAACACAAGTGCGAAAAGTGGTTTCCTTCACTAACACAAGTGCGAAAAGTGGTTTTTGAACACTAACACAAGTGCAAAAAGTGGTTTTTCAACACTAACACAGTTGCGAAAAGTGGTTTTTCCACACTAATACAAGTGCAAAAGTGGTTTCCTGCACAAACACAAGTGCGAAAAGTGGTTTTTCAACACTAACACAAGTGCGAAAAGTGGTTTTTCAACACTATCACAAGAGCAAAAAGTGTTTTTTCCACACTAATACAAGTGCAAAGGTGGTTTCCTGCACCAACACAAGTGCAAAAAGTGGTTTTTCAACACTAACACAAGTGCGAAAAGTGGTTTTTCAACACTATCACAAGTGCAAAAAGTGTTTTTTCCACACTAATGCAAGTGCAAAAGTGGTTTCCTGCACCAACACAAGTGGGAAAAGTGGATTTTCAACACTAACACAAGTGCGAAAAGTGGGTTTTCAACACTAACACAAGTGCGAAAAGTGGTTTTTCAACACTATCGCAAGTGCAAAAGTGGTTTCCTGCACCAACACAAGTGCGAAAAGTGGTTTTTCAACACTAACACAAGTGCGAAAAGTGGTTTTTCAACACTATCAGAAGTGCAAAAAGTGTTTTTCCACACTAATGCAAGTGCAAAAGTGGTTTCCTGCACTAACACAAGTGGGAAAAGTGGATTTTCAACACTAACACAAGTGCGAAAAGTGGGTTTTCAACACTAACACAAGTGCGAAAATTGGTTTTTCAACACTAACACAAGTGCGAAAAGTGGTTTTCCCACACTAATACAAGTGCAAAAGTGGTTTCCTGCACCAACACAGGTGCGAAAAGTGGTTTTTCAACACTAACACAAGTGCGAAAAGTGGTTTTTCAACACTATCACAAGTGCAAAAAGTGTTTTTTCCACACTAATACAAGTGCAAAAGTGGTTTCCTGCTCCAACACAAGTGCGAAAAGTGGTTTTTCAACACTAACACAAGTGCGAAAAGTGGTTTTTCAACACTATCACAAGTGCAAAAGTGGTTTCCTGCACCAACAGAAGTGCGAAAAGTGGTTTTTCAACACTAACACAAGTGCGAAAAGTGGTTTTTCAACACTATCACAAGTGCAAAAAGTGTTTTTTCCACACTAATACAAGTGCAAAAGTGGTTTCCTGCACCAACCCAAGTGGGAAAAGTGGATTTTCAACACTAACACAGGTGCGAAAAGTGGGTTTTCAACACTAACACAAGTGCGAAAATTGCTTTTTCAACACTAACACAAGTGCAAAAAGTGGTTTTCCCACACTAATACAAGTGCAAAAGTGGTTTCCTGCACCAACACATGTGCAAAAGTGGTTTCCTGCACCAACACAGGTGCGAAAAGTGGTTTTCCAACACTAACACAAGTGCGAAAAGTGGTTTTTCAACACTATCACAAGTGCAAAAAGTGTTTTTTCCACACTAATACAAGTGCAAAAGTGGTTTCCTGCACCAACCCAAGTGGGAAAAGTGGATTTTCAACACTAACACAAGTGCGAAAAGTGGGTTTTCAACACTAACACAAGTGCGAAAATTGGTTTTTCAACACTAACACAAGTGCGAAAAGTGGTTTTCCCACACTAATACAAGTGCAAAAGTGGTTTCCTGCACCAACACAGGTGCGAAAAGTGGTTTTTCAACACTAACACAAGTGCGAAAAGTGGTTTTTCAACACTATCACAAGTGCAAAAAGTGTTTTTTCCACACTAATACAAGTGCAAAAGTGGTTTCCTGCTCCAACACAAGTGCGAAAAGTGGTTTTTCAACACTAACACAAGTGCGAAAAGTGGTTTTTCAACACTATCACAAGTGCAAAAGTGGTTTCCTGCACCAACACAAGTGCGAAAAGTGGTTTTTCAACACTAACACAAGTGCGAAAAGTGGTTTTTCAACACTATCACAAGTGCAAAAAGTGTTTTTTCCACACTAATACAAGTGCAAAAGTGGTTTCCTGCACTAACACAAGTGCGAAAAGTGGTTTTTCAACACTAACACAAGTGCGAAAAGTGGTTTTTCAACACTATCACAAGTGCAAAAAGTGTTTTTTCCACACTAATACAAGTGCAAAAGTGGTTTCCTGCACCAACACAAGTGCGAAAAGTGGATTTTCAACACTAACACAAGTGCGAAAAGTGGGTTTTCAACACTAACACAAGTGCGAAAAGTGGTTTCCTACACTAACACAAGTGCGAAAAGTGGTTTTTCAACACTAACACAAGTGCGAAAAGTGGGTTTTCAACAATAACACAAGTGCGAAAAGTGGTTTTTCCACACTAATACAAGTGCAAAAGTGGTTTCCTGCACCAACACAAGTGTGAAAAGTGGTTTTTCAACACTAACACAAGTGCGAAAAGTGGTTTTTCAACACTATCGCAAGTGCAAAAAGTGTTTTTTCCACACTAATACAAGTGCAAAAGTGGTTTCCTGCACGAACACAAGTGCGAAAAGTGGTTTTTCAACACTAACACAAGTGCGAAAAGTGGTTTTTCAACACTATCACAAGTGCAAAAAGTGTTTTTTCCACACTAATACAAGTGCAAAAGTGGTTTCCTGCACCAACCCAAGTGGGAAAAGTGGATTTTCAACACTAACACAGGTGCGAAAAGTGGGTTTTCAACACTAACACAAGTGCGAAAATTGCTTTTTCAACACTAACACAAGTGCGAAAAGTGGTTTTTCCACACTAATACAAGTGCAAAAAGTGTTTTTTCCACACTAATACAAGTGCAAAAGTGGTTTCCTGCACCAACACAAGTGCGAAAAGTGGTTTTTCAACACTAACACAAGTGCGAAAAGTGGTTTTTCAACACCAACACAAGTGCGAAAAGTGGTTTTTTCCACACTAATACAAGTGCAAAATTGGTTTTTCCTGCACCAACACAAGTGCGAAAAGTGGTTTTTCAACACTAACACAAGTGCGAAAAGTGGTTTTTCAACACTAACACAAGTGCGAAAAGTGGTTTTTCAACACTAACACAAGTGTGAAAAGTGGTTTTTCCACACTAATACAAGTGCAAAAGTGGTTTCCTGCACCAACACAGGTGCGAAAAGTGGTTTTTCAACACTATCACAAGTGCGAAAAGTGGTTTTTCAACACTATCACAAGTGCAAAAAGTGATTTTTCCACAGTAATACAAGTGCAAAAGTGGTTTCCTGTACCAACACAAGTGGGAAAAGTGGATTTTCAACACTAACACAAGTGCGAAAAGTGGTTTCCTTCACTAACACAAGTGCGAAAAGTGGTTTTTGAACACTAACACAGTTGCGAAAAGTGGTTTTTCCACACTAATACAAGTGCAAAAGTGGTTTCCTGCACAAACACAAGTGCGAAAAGTGGTTTTTCAACACTAACACAAGTGCGAAAAGTGGTTTTTCAACACTATCACAAGAGCAAAAAGTGTTTTTTCCACACTAATACAAGTGCAAAGGTGGTTTCCTGCACCAACACAAGTGCAAAAAGTGGTTTTTCAACACTAACACAAGTGCGAAAAGTGGTTTTTCAACACTATCACAAGTGCAAAAAGTGTTTTTTCCACACTAATGCAAGTGCAAAAGTGGTTTCCTGCACCAACACAAGTGGGAAAAGTGGATTTTCAACACTAACACAAGTGCGAAAAGTGGGTTTTCAACACTAACACAAGTGCGAAAAGTGGTTTTTCAACACTATCGCAAGTGCAAAAGTGGTTTCCTGCACCAACACAAGTGCGAAAAGTGGTTTTTCAACACTAACACAAGTGCGAAAAGTGGTTTTTCAACACTATCAGAAGTGCAAAAAGTGTTTTTCCACACTAATGCAAGTGCAAAAGTGGTTTCCTGCACTAACACAAGTGCGAAAAGTGGTTTTTCAACACTAACACAAGTGCAAAAAGTGGTTTTTCAACACTATCACAAGTGCAAAAAGTGTTTTTTCCACACTAATACAAGTGCAAAAGTGGTTTCCTGCACCAACACAAGTGCGAAAAGTGGATTTTCAACACTAACACAAGTGCGAAAAGTGGGTTTTCAACACTAACACAAGTGCGAAAAGTGGTTTCCTTCACTAACACAAGTGCGAAAAGTGATTTTTCAACACTAACACAAGTGCGAAAAGTGGGTTTTCAACACTAACACAAGTGCGAAAAGTGGTTTTTCCACACTAATACAAGTGCAAAAGTGGTTTCCTGCACCAACACAAGTGCGAAAAGTGGTTTTTCAACACTATCACAAGTGCAAAAAGTGTTTTTTCCACACTAATACAAGTGCAAAAGTGGTTTCCTGCACCAACACAAGTGCGAAAAGTGGTTTTTCAACACTAACACAAGTGCGAAAAGTGGTTTTTCAACACTATCACAAGTGCAAAAAGTGGTTTTCCCACACTAATACAAGTGCAAAAGTGGTTTCCTGCACCAACACAGGTGCAAAAGTGGTTTCCTGCACCAACACAGGTGCGAAAAGTGGTTTTCCAACACTAACACAAGTGCGAAAAGTGGTTTTTCAACACTATCACAAGTGCAAAAAGTGTTTTTTCCACACTAATACAAGTGCAAAAGTGGTTTCCTGCACCAACCCAAGTGGGAAAAGTGGATTTTCAACACTAACACAAGTGCGAAAAGTGGGTTTTCAACACTAACACAAGTGCGAAAATTGGTTTTTCAACACTAACACAAGTGCGAAAAGTGGTTTTCCCACACTAATACAAGTGCAAAAGTGGTTTCCTGCACCAACACAGGTGCGAAAAGTGGTTTTTCAACACTAACACAAGTGCGAAAAGTGGTTTTTCCACACTAATACAAGTGCAAAAGTGGTTTCCTGCACCAACACAAGTGCGAAAAGTGGTTTTTCAACACTAACACAAGTGCGAAAAGTGGTTTTTCAACACTATCACAAGTGCAAAAGTGGTTTCCTGCACCAACTCAAGTGCGAAAAGTGGTTTTTCAACACTAACACAAGTGCGAAAAGTGGTTTTTCAACACTATCACAAGTGCAAAAAGTGTTTTTTCCACACTAATACAAGTGCAAAAGTGGTTTCCTGCACTAACACAAGTGCGAAAAGTGGTTTTTCAACACTAACACAAGTGCGAAAATTGGTTTTTCAACACTAACACAAGTGCGAAAAGTGGTTTTCCCACACTAATACAAGTGCAAAAGTGGTTTCCTGCACCAACACAGGTGCGAAAAGTGGTTTTTCAACACTATCACAAGTGCAAAAAGTGTTTTTTCCACACTAATACAAGTGCAAAAGTGGTTTCCTGCACCAACACAAGTGCGAAAAGTAGTTTTTCAACACTAACACAAGTGCGAAAAGTGGTTTTTCAACACTATCACAAGTGCAAAAGTGGTTTCCTGCACCAACACAAGTGCGAAAAGTGGTTTTTCAACACTAACACAAGTGCGAAAAGTGGTTTTTCAACACTATCACAAGTGCAAAAAGTGTTTTTTCCACACTAATACAAGTGCAAAAGTGGTTTCCTGCACTAACACAAGTGCGAAAAGTGGTTTTTCAACACTAACACACGTGCAAAAAGTGGTTTTTCCACACGAATACAAGTGCAAAAGTGGTTTCCTGCACCAACACAAGTGCAAAAAGTGTTTTTTCCACACTAATACAAGTGCAAAAGTGGTTTCCTGCACCAACCCAAGTGGGAAAAGTGGATTTTCAACACTAACACAAGTGCGAAAAGTGGGTTTTCAACACTAACACAAGTGCGAAAATTGGTTTTTCAACACTAACACAAGTGCGAAAAGTGGTTTTCCCACACTAATACAAGTGCAAAAGTGGTTTCCTGCACCAACACAGGTGCGAAAAGTGGTTTTTCAACACTAACACAAGTGCGAAAAGTGGTTTTTCAACACTATCACAAGTGCAAAAAGTGTTTTTTCCACACTAATACAAGTGCAAAAGTGGTTTCCTGCACCAACACAAGTGCGAAAAGTGGTTTTTCAACACTAACACAAGTGCGAAAAGTGGTTTTTCAACACTATCACAAGTGCAAAAGTGGTTTCCTGCACCAACACAAGTGCGAAAAGTGGTTTTTCAACACTAACACAAGTGCGAAAAGTGGTTTTTCAACACTATCACAAGTGCAAAAAGTGTTTTTTCCACACTAATACAAGTGCAAAAGTGGTTTCCTGCACTAACACAAGTGCGAAAAGTGGTTTTTCAACACTAACACAAGTGCGAAAAGTGGTTTTTCAACACTATCACAAGTGCAAAAAGTGTTTTTTCCACACTAATACAAGTGCAAAAGTGGTTTCCTGCACCAACACAAGTGCGAAAAGTGGATTTTCAACACTAACACAAGTGCGAAAAGTGGGTTTTCAACACTAACACAAGTGCGAAAAGTGGTTTCCTACACTAACACAAGTGCGAAAAGTGGTTTTTCAACACTAACACAAGTGCGAAAAGTGGGTTTTCAACAATAACACAAGTGCGAAAAGTGGTTTTTCCACACTAATACAAGTGCAAAAGTGGTTTCCTGCACCAACACAAGTGTGAAAAGTGGTTTTTCAACACTAACACAAGTGCGAAAAGTGGTTTTTCAACACTATCACAAGTGCAAAAAGTGTTTTTTACACACTAATACAAGTGCAAAAGTGGTTTCCTGCACCAACACAAGTGCGAAAAGTGGTTTTTCAACACTAACACAAGTGCGAAAAGTGGTTTTTCAACACTATCACAAGTGCAAAAAGTGTTTTTTCCACACTAATACAAGTGCAAAAGTGGTTTCCTGCACCAACCCAAGTGGGAAAAGTGGATTTTCAGCACTAACACAAGTGCGAAAAGTGGGTTTTCAACACTAACACAAGTGCGAAAATTGCTTTTTCAACACTAACACAAGTGCGAAAAGTGGTTTTTCCACACTAATACAAGTGCAAAAAGTGTTTTTTCCACACTAATACAAGTGCAAAAGTGGTTTCCTGCACCAACACAAGTGCGAAAAGTGGTTTTTCAACACTAACACAAGTGCGAAAAGTGATTTTTCAACACTAACACAAGTGCGAAAAGTGGTTTTTTCCACACTAATACAAGTGCAAAATTGGTTTTTCCTGCACCAACACAAGTGCGAAAAGTGGTTTTTCAACACTAACACAAGTGCGAAAAGTGGTTTTTCAACACTAACACAAGTGTGAAAAGTGGTTTTTCCACACTAATACAAGTGCAAAAGTGGTTTCCTGCACCAACACAGGTGCGAAAAGTGGTTTTTCAACACTAACACAAGTGCGAAAAGTGGTTTTTCAACACTATCACAAGTGCGAAAAGTGGTTTTTCAACACTATCACAAGTGCAAAAAGTGATTTTTCCACAGTAATACAAGTGCAAAAGTGGTTTCCTGTACCAACACAAGTGGGAAAAGTGGATTTTCAACACTAACACAAGTGCGAAAAGTGGTTTCCTTCACTAACACAAGTGCGAAAAGTGGTTTTTGAACACTAACACAAGTGCAAAAAGTGGTTTTTCAACACTAACACAGTTGCGAAAAGTGGTTTTTCCACACTAATACAAGTGCAAAAGTGGTTTCCTGCACAAACACAAGTGCGAAAAGTGGTTTTTCAACACTAACACAAGTGCGAAAAGTGGTTTTTCAACACTATCACAAGAGCAAAAAGTGTTTTTTCCACACTAATACAAGTGCAAAGGTGGTTTCCTGCACCAACACAAGTGCAAAAAGTGGTTTTTCAACACTAACACAAGTGCGAAAAGTGGTTTTTCAACACTATCACAAGTGCAAAAAGTGTTTTTTCCACACTAATGCAAGTGCAAAAGTGGTTTCCTGCACCAACACAAGTGGGAAAAGTGGATTTTCAACACTAACACAAGTGCGAAAAGTGGGTTTTCAACACTAACACAAGTGCGAAAAGTGGTTTTTCAACACTATCGCAAGTGCAAAAGTGGTTTCCTGCACCAACACAAGTGCGAAAAGTGGTTTTTCAACACTAACACAAGTGCGAAAAGTGGTTTTTCAACACTATCAGAAGTGCAAAAAGTGTTTTTCCACACTAATGCAAGTGCAAAAGTGGTTTCCTGCACTAACACAAGTGCGAAAAGTGGTTTTTCAACACTAACACAAGTGCGAAAAGTGGTTTTTCAACACTATCACAAGTGCAAAAACTGTTTTTTCCACACTAATACAAGTGCAAAAGTGGTTTCCTGCACCAACACAAGTGCGAAAAGTGGATTTTCAACACTAACACAAGTGCGAAAAGTGGGTTTTCAACACTAACACAAGTGCGAAAAGTGGTTTCCTTCACTAACACAAGTGCGAAAAGTGGTTTTTCAACACTAACACAAGTGCGAAAAGTGGTTTTTCAACACTATCACAAGTGCAAAAAGTGTTTTTTCCACACTAATACAAGTGCAAAAGTGGTTTCCTGCACTAACACAAGTGCGAAAAGTGGTTTTTCAACACTAACACAAGTGCGAAAAGTGGTTTTTCAACACTATCACAAGTGCAAAAAGTGTTTTTTCCACACTAATACAAGTGCAAAAGTGGTTTCCTGCACCAACACAAGTGCGAAAAGTGGATTTTCAACACTAACACAAGTGCGAAAAGTGGGTTTTCAACACTAACACAAGTGCGAAAAGTGGTTTCCTACACTAACACAAGTGCGAAAAGTGGTTTTTCAACACTAACACAAGTGCGAAAAGTGGGTTTTCAACAATAACACAAGTGCGAAAAGTGGTTTTTCCACACTAATACAAGTGCAAAAGTGGTTTCCTGCACCAACACAAGTGTGAAAAGTGGTTTTTCAACACTAACACAAGTGCGGAAAGTGGTTTTTCAACACTATCGCAAGTGCAAAAAGTGTTTTTTCCACACTAATACAAGTGCAAAAGTGGTTTCCTGCACGAACACAAGTGCGAAAAGTGGTTTTTCAACACTAACACAAGTGCGAAAAGTGGTTTTTCAACACTATCACAAGTGCAAAAAGTGTTTTTTCCACACTAATACAAGTGCAAAAGTGGTTTCCTGCACCAACCCAAGTGGGAAAAGTGGATTTTCAACACTAACACAGGTGCGAAAAGTGGGTTTTCAACACTAACACAAGTGCGAAAATTGCTTTTTCAACACTAACACAAGTGCGAAAAGTGGTTTTTCCACACTAATACAAGTGCAAAAAGTGTTTTTTCCACACTAATACAAGTGCAAAAGTGGTTTCCTGCACCAACACAAGTGCGAAAAGTGGTTTTTCAACACTAACACAAGTGCGAAAAGTGGTTTTTCAACACCAACACAAGTGCGAAAAGTGGTTTTTTCCACACTAATACAAGTGCAAAATTGGTTTTTCCTGCACCAACACAAGTGCGAAAAGTGGTTTTTCAACACTAACACAAGTGCGAAAAGTGGTTTTTCAACACTAACACAAGTGCGAAAAGTGGTTTTTCAACACTAACACAAGTGTGAAAAGTGGTTTTTCCACACTAATACAAGTGCAAAAGTGGTTTCCTGCACCAACACAGGTGCGAAAAGTGGTTTTTCAACACTATCACAAGTGCGAAAAGTGGTTTTTCAACACTATCACAAGTGCAAAAAGTGATTTTTCCACAGTAATACAAGTGCAAAAGTGGTTTCCTGTACCAACACAAGTGGGAAAAGTGGATTTTCAACACTAACACAAGTGCGAAAAGTGGTTTCCTTCACTAACACAAGTGCGAAAAGTGGTTTTTGAACACTAACACAAGTGCAAAAAGTGGTTTTTCAACACTAACACAGTTGCGAAAAGTGGTTTTTCCACACTAATACAAGTGCAAAAGTGGTTTCCTGCACAAACACAAGTGCGAAAAGTGGTTTTTCAACACTAACACAAGTGCGAAAAGTGGTTTTTCAACACTATCACAAGAGCAAAAAGTGTTTTTTCCACACTAATACAAGTGCAAAGGTGGTTTCCTGCACCAACACAAGTGCAAAAAGTGGTTTTTCAACACTAACACAAGTGCGAAAAGTGGTTTTTCAACACTATCACAAGTGCAAAAAGTGTTTTTTCCACACTAATGCAAGTGCAAAAGTGGTTTCCTGCACCAACACAAGTGGGAAAAGTGGATTTTCAACACTAACACAAGTGCGAAAAGTGGGTTTTCAACACTAACACAAGTGCGAAAAGTGGTTTTTCAACACTATCGCAAGTGCAAAAGTGGTTTCCTGCACCAACACAAGTGCGAAAAGTGGTTTTTCAACACTAACACAAGTGCGAAAAGTGGTTTTTCAACACTATCAGAAGTGCAAAAAGTGTTTTTCCACACTAATGCAAGTGCAAAAGTGGTTTCCTGCACTAACACAAGTGCGAAAAGTGGTTTTTCAACACTAACACAAGTGCAAAAAGTGGTTTTTCAACACTATCACAAGTGCAAAAAGTGTTTTTTCCACACTAATACAAGTGCAAAAGTGGTTTCCTGCACCAACACAAGTGCGAAAAGTGGATTTTCAACACTAACACAAGTGCGAAAAGTGGGTTTTCAACACTAACACAAGTGCGAAAAGTGGTTTCCTTCACTAACACAAGTGCGAAAAGTGGTTTTTCAACACTAACACAAGTGCGAAAAGTGGGTTTTCAACACTAACACAAGTGCGAAAAGTGGTTTTTCCACACTAATACAAGTGCAAAAGTGGTTTCCTGCACCAACACAAGTGCGAAAAGTGGTTTTTCAACACTATCACAAGTGCAAAAAGTGTTTTTTCCACACTAATACAAGTGCAAAAGTGGTTTCCTGCACCAACACAAGTGCGAAAAGTGGTTTTTCAACACTAACACAAGTGCGAAAAGTGGTTTTTCAACACTATCACAAGTGCAAAAAGTGGTTTTCCCACACTAATACAAGTGCAAAAGTGGTTTCCTGCACCAACACAGGTGCAAAAGTGGTTTCCTGCACCAACACAGGTGCGAAAAGTGGTTTTCCAACACTAACACAAGTGCGAAAAGTGGTTTTTCAACACTATCACAAGTGCAAAAAGTGTTTTTTCCACACTAATACAAGTGCAAAAGTGGTTTCCTGCACCAACCCAAGTGGGAAAAATGGATTTTCAACACTAACACAAGTGCGAAAAGTGGGTTTTCAACACTAACACAAGTGCGAAAATTGGTTTTTCAACACTAACACAAGTGCGAAAAGTGGTTTTCCCACACTAATACAAGTGCAAAAGTGGTTTCCTGCACCAACACAGGTGCGAAAAGTGGTTTTTCAACACTAACACAAGTGCGAAAAGTGGTTTTTCCACACTAATACAAGTGCAAAAGTGGTTTCCTGCACCAACACAAGTGCGAAAAGTGGTTTTTCAACACTAACACAAGTGCGAAAAGTGGTTTTTCAACACTATCACAAGTGCAAAAGTGGTTTCCTGCACCAACACAAGTGCGAAAAGTGGTTTTTCAACACTAACACAAGTGCGAAAAGTGGTTTTTCAACACTATCACAAGTGCAAAAAGTGTTTTTTCCACACTAATACAAGTGCAAAAGTGGTTTCCTGCACTAACACAAGTGCGAAAAGTGGTTTTTCAACACTAACACAAGTGCGAAAATTGGTTTTTCAACACTAACACAAGTGCGAAAAGTGGTTTTCCCACACTAATACAAGTGCAAAAGTGGTTTCCTGCACCAACACAGGTGCGAAAAGTGGTTTTTCAACACTATCACAAGTGCAAAAAGTGTTTTTTCCACACTAATACAAGTGCAAAAGTGGTTTCCTGCACCAACACAAGTGCGAAAAGTAGTTTTTCAACACTAACACAAGTGCGAAAAGTGGTTTTTCAACACTATCACAAGTGCAAAAGTGGTTTCCTGCACCAACACAAGTGCGAAAAGTGGTTTTTCAACACTAACACAAGTGCGAAAAGTGGTTTTTCAACACTATCACAAGTGCAAAAAGTGTTTTTTCCACACTAATACAAGTGCAAAAGTGGTTTCCTGCACTAACACAAGTGCGAAAAGTGGTTTTTCAACACTAACACAAGTGCAAAAAGTGGTTTTTCCACACGAATACAAGTGCAAAAGTGGTTTCCTGCACCAACACAAGTGCAAAAAGTGTTTTTTCCACACTAATACAAGTGCAAAAGTGGTTTCCTGCACCAACCCAAGTGGGAAAAGTGGATTTTCAACACTAACACAAGTGCGAAAAGTGGGTTTTCAACACTAACACAAGTGCGAAAATTGGTTTTTCAACACTAACACAAGTGCGAAAAGTGGTTTTCCCACACTAATACAAGTGCAAAAGTGGTTTCCTGCACCAACACAGGTGCGAAAAGTGGTTTTTCAACACTAACACAAGTGCGAAAAGTGGTTTTTCAACACTATCACAAGTGCAAAAAGTGTTTTTTCCACACTAATACAAGTGCAAAAGTGGTTTCCTGCACCAACACAAGTGCGAAAAGTGGTTTTTCAACACTAACACAAGTGCGAAAAGTGGTTTTTCAACACTATCACAAGTGCAAAAGTGGTTTCCTGCACCAACACAAGTGCGAAAAGTGGTTTTTCAACACTAACACAAGTGCGAAAAGTGGTTTTTCAACACTATCACAAGTGCAAAAAGTGTTTTTTCCACACTAATACAAGTGCAAAAGTGGTTTCCTGCACTAACACAAGTGCGAAAAGTGGTTTTTCAACACTAACACAAGTGCGAAAAGTGGTTTTTCAACACTATCACAAGTGCAAAAAGTGTTTTTTCCACACTAATACAAGTGCAAAAGTGGTTTCCTGCACCAACACAAGTGCGAAAAGTGGATTTTCAACACTAACACAAGTGCGAAAAGTGGGTTTTCAACACTAACACAAGTGCGAAAAGTGGTTTCCTACACTAACACAAGTGCGAAAAGTGGTTTTTCAACACTAACACAAGTGCGAAAAGTGGGTTTTCAACAATAACACAAGTGCGAAAAGTGGTTTTTCCACACTAATACAAGTGCAAAAGTGGTTTCCTGCACCAACACAAGTGTGAAAAGTGGTTTTTCAACACTAACACAAGTGCGAAAAGTGGTTTTTCAACACTATCACAAGTGCAAAAAGTGTTTTTTACACACTAATACAAGTGCAAAAGTGGTTTCCTGCACCAACACAAGTGCGAAAAGTGGTTTTTCAACACTAACACAAGTGCGAAAAGTGGTTTTTCAACACTATCACAAGTGCAAAAAGTGTTTTTTCCACACTAATACAAGTGCAAAAGTGGTTTCCTGCACC
Organism: Myxine glutinosa; assembly: GCF_964187855.1. Taxonomy (NCBI): domain Eukaryota; kingdom Metazoa; phylum Chordata; class Myxini; order Myxiniformes; family Myxinidae; genus Myxine; species Myxine glutinosa. The sequence continues at coordinate 136,663 of NW_027616713.1, forward strand.
AACCCAAGTGGGAAAAGTGGATTTTCAACACTAACACAAGTGCGAAAAGTGGGTTTTCAACACTAACACAAGTGCGAAAATTGCTTTTTCAACACTAACACAAGTGCGAAAAGTGGTTTTTCCACACTAATACAAGTGCAAAAAGTGTTTTTTCCACACTAATACAAGTGCAAAAGTGTTTTCCTGCACCAACACAAGTGCGAAAAGTGGTTTTTCAACACTAACACAAGTGCGAAAAGTGATTTTTCAACACTAACACAAGTGCGAAAAGTGGTTTTTTCCACACTAATACAAGTGCAAAATTGGTTTTTCCTGCACCAACACAAGTGCGAAAAGTGGTTTTTCAACACTAACACAAGTGCGAAAAGTGGTTTTTCAACACTAACACAAGTGTGAAAAGTGGTTTTTCCACACTAATACAAGTGCAAAAGTGGTTTCCTGCACCAACACAGGTGCGAAAAGTGGTTTTTCAACACTAACACAAGTGCGAAAAGTGGTTTTTCAACACTATCACAAGTGCGAAAAGTGGTTTTTCAACACTATCACAAGTGCAAAAAGTGATTTTTCCACAGTAATACAAGTGCAAAAGTGGTTTCCTGTACCAACACAAGTGGGAAAAGTGGATTTTCAACACTAACACAAGTGCGAAAAGTGGTTTCCTTCACTAACACAAGTGCGAAAAGTGGTTTTTGAACACTAACACAAGTGCAAAAAGTGGTTTTTCAACACTAACACAGTTGCGAAAAGTGGTTTTTCCACACTAATACAAGTGCAAAAGTGGTTTCCTGCACAAACACAAGTGCGAAAAGTGGTTTTTCAACACTAACACAAGTGCGAAAAGTGGTTTTTCAACACTATCACAAGAGCAAAAAGTGTTTTTTCCACACTAATACAAGTGCAAAGGTGGTTTCCTGCACCAACACAAGTGCAAAAAGTGGTTTTTCAACACTAACACAAGTGCGAAAAGTGGTTTTTCAACACTATCACAAGTGCAAAAAGTGTTTTTTCCACACTAATGCAAGTGCAAAAGTGGTTTCCTGCACCAACACAAGTGGGAAAAGTGGATTTTCAACACTAACACAAGTGCGAAAAGTGGGTTTTCAACACTAACACAAGTGCGAAAAGTGGTTTTTCAACACTATCGCAAGTGCAAAAGTGGTTTCCTGCACCAACACAAGTGCGAAAAGTGGTTTTTCAACACTAACACAAGTGCGAAAAGTGGTTTTTCAACACTATCAGAAGTGCAAAAAGTGTTTTTCCACACTAATGCAAGTGCAAAAGTGGTTTCCTGCACTAACACAAGTGCGAAAAGTGGTTTTTCAACACTAACACAAGTGCGAAAAGTGGTTTTTCAACACTATCACAAGTGCAAAAACTGTTTTTTCCACACTAATACAAGTGCAAAAGTGGTTTCCTGCACCAACACAAGTGCGAAAAGTGGATTTTCAACACTAACACAAGTGCGAAAAGTGGGTTTTCAACACTAACACAAGTGCGAAAAGTGGTTTCCTTCACTAACACAAGTGCGAAAAGTGGTTTTTCAACACTAACACAAGTGCGAAAAGTGGGTTTTCAACACTAACACAAGTGCGAAAAGTGGTTTTTCCACACTAATACAAGTGCAAAAGTGGTTTCCTGCACCAACACAAGTGCGAAAAGTGGTTTTTCAACACTATCACAAGTGCAAAAAGTGTTTTTTCCACACTAATACAAGTGCAAAAGTGGTTTCCTGCACCAACACAAGTGCGAAAAGTGGTTTTTCAACACTAACACAAGTGTGAAAAGTGGTTTTTCAACACTATCACAAGTGCAAAAAGTGGTTTTCCCACACTAATACAAGTGCAAAAGTGGTTTCCTGCACCAACACAGGTGCAAAAGTGGTTTCCTGCACCAACACAGGTGCGAAAAGTGGTTTTCCAACACTAACACAAGTGCGAAAAGTGGTTTTTCAACACTATCACAAGTGCAAAAAGTGTTTTTTCCACACTAATACAAGTGCAAAAGTGGTTTCCTGCACCAACCCAAGTGGGAAAAGTGGATTTTCAACACTAACACAAGTGCGAAAAGTGGGTTTTCAACACTAACACAAGTGCGAAAATTGGTTTTTCAACACTAACACAAGTGCGAAAAGTGGTTTTCCCACACTAATACAAGTGCAAAAGTGGTTTCCTGCACCAACACAGGTGCGAAAAGTGGTTTTTCAACACTAACACAAGTGCGAAAAGTGGTTTTTCCACACTAATACAAGTGCAAAAGTGGTTTCCTGCACCAACACAAGTGCGAAAAGTGGTTTTTCAACACTAACACAAGTGCGAAAAGTGGTTTTTCAACACTATCACAAGTGCAAAAGTGGTTTCCTGCACCAACACAAGTGCGAAAAGTGGTTTTTCAACACTAACACAAGTGCGAAAAGTGGTTTTTCAACACTATCACAAGTGCAAAAAGTGTTTTTTCCACACTAATACAAGTGCAAAAGTGGTTTCCTGCACTAACACAAGTGCGAAAAGTGGTTTTTCAACACTAACACAAGTGCGAAAATTGGTTTTTCAACACTAACACAAGTGCGAAAAGTGGTTTTCCCACACTAATACAAGTGCAAAAGTGGTTTCCTGCACCAACACAGGTGCGAAAAGTGGTTTTTCAACACTATCACAAGTGCAAAAAGTGTTTTTTCCACACTAATACAAGTGCAAAAGTGGTTTCCTGCACCAACACAAGTGCGAAAAGTGGTTTTTCAACACTAACACAAGTGCGAAAAGTGGTTTTTCAACACTATCACAAGTGCAAAAGTGGTTTCCTGCACCAACACAAGTGCGAAAAGTGGTTTTTCAACACTAACACAAGTGCGAAAAGTGGTTTTTCAACACTATCACAAGTGCAAAAAGTGTTTTTTCCACACTAATACAAGTGCAAAAGTGGTTTCCTGCACTAACACAAGTGCGAAAAGTGGTTTTTCAATACTAACACAAGTGCGAAAAGTGGTTTTTCAACACTATCACAAGTGCAAAAAGTGTTTTTTCCACACTAATACAAGTGCAAAAGTGGTTTCCTGCACCAACACAAGTGCGAAAAGTGGATTTTCAACACTAACACAAGTGCAAAAAGTGGGTTTTCAACACTAACACAAGTGCGAAAAGTGGTTTCCTTCACTAACACAAGTGCGAAAAGTGGTTTTTCAACACTAACACAAGTGCGAAAAGTGGGTTTTCAACAATAACACAAGTGCGAAAAGTGGTTTTTCCACATTAATACAAGTGCAAAAGTGGTTTCCTGCACCAACACAAGTGTGAAAAGTGGTTTTTCAACACTAATACAAGTGCAAAAAGTGTTTTTTCCACACTAATACAAGTGCAAAAGTGGTTTCCTGCACCAACACAAGTGCGAAAAGTGGTTTTTCAACACTAACACAAGTGCGAAAAGTGGTTTTTCAACACTAACACCAGTGCGAAAAGTGGTTTTTTCCACACTAATACAAGTGCAAAATTGGTTTTTCCTGCACCAACACAAGTGCGAAAAGTGGTTTTTCAACACTAACACAAGTGCGAAAAGTGGTTTTTCAACATTAACACAAGTGCGAAAAGTGGTTTTTCAACACTAACACAAGTGTGAAAAGTGGTTTTTCCACACTAATACAAGTGCAAAAGTGGTTTCCTGCACGAACACAGGTGCGAAAAGTGGTTTTTCAACACTAACACAAGTGCTAAAAGTGGTTTTTCAACACTATCACAAATGCAAAAAGTGGTTTTTCAACACTATCACAAGTGCAAAAAGTGATTTTTCCACAGTAATACAAGTGCAAAAGTGGTTTCCTGTACCAACACAAGTGGGAAAAGTGGATTTTCAACACTAACACAAGTGCGAAAAGTGGGTTTTCAACACTAACACAAGTGCGAAAAGTGGTTTCCTTCACTAACACATGTGCGAAAAGTGGTTTTTGAACACTAACACAAGTGCAAAAAGTGGTTTTTCAACACTAACACAGTTGCGAAAAGTGGTTTTTCCACACTAATACAAGTGCAAAAGTGGTTTCCTGCACAAACACAAGTGCGAAAAGTGGTTTTTCAACACTAACACAAGTGCGAAAAGTGGTTTTTCAACACTATCACAAGTGCAAAAAGTGTTTTTTCAACACTAACACAAGTGCGAAAAGTGGTTTTTCCACACTAATACAAGTGCAAAAGTGGTTTCCTGCACCAACACAAGTGCGAAAAGTGGTTTTTCAACACTATCACAAGTGCAAAAAGTGTTTTTTCCACACTAATACAAGTGCAAAAGTGGTTTCCTGCACCAACACAAGTGCGAAAAGTGGTTTTTCAACACTAACACAAGTGCGAAAAGTGGTTTTTCAACACTATCACAAGTGCAAAAAGTGGTTTTCCCACACTAATACAAGTGCAAAAGTGGTTTCCTGCACCAACACAGGTGCAAAAGTGGTTTCCTGCACCAACACAGGTGCGAAAAGTGGATTTTCAACACTAACACAAGTGCGAAAAGTGGGTTTTCAACACTAACACAAGTGCGAAAAGTGGTTTCCTTCACTAACACAAGTGCGAAAAGTGGTTTTTCAACACTAACACAAGTGCGAAAAGTGGGTTTTCAACACTAACACAAGTGCGAAAAGTGGTTTTTCCACACTAATACAAGTGCAAAAGTGGTTTCCTGCACCAACACAAGTGCGAAAAGTGGTTTTTCAACACTATCACAAGTGCAAAAAGTGTTTTTTCCACACTAATGCAAGTGCAAAAGTGGTTTCCTGCACCAACACAAGTGCGAAAAGTGGTTTTTCAACACTAACACAAGTGCGAAAAGTGGTTTTTCAACACTATCACAAGTGCAAAAAGTGGTTTTCCCACATTAATACAAGTGCAAAAGTGGTTTCCTGCACCAACACAGGTGCAAAAGTGGTTTCCTGCACCAACACAGGTGCGAAAAGTGGTTTTCCAACACTAACACAAGTGCGAAAAGTGGTTTTTCAACACTATCACAAGTGCAAAAAGTGTTTTTTCCACACTAATACAAGTGCAAAAGTGGTTTCCTGCACCAACCCAAGTGGGAAAAGTGGATTTTCAACACTAACACAAGTGCGAAAAGTGGGTTTTCAACACTAACACAAGTGCGAAAATTGGTTTTTCAACACTAACACAAGTGCGAAAAGTGGTTTTCCCACACTAATACAAGTGCAAAAGTGGTTTCCTGCACCAACACAGGTGCGAAAAGTGGTTTTTCAACACTAACACAAGTGCGAAAAGTGGTTTTCCACACTAATACAAGTGCAAAAGTGGTTTCCTGCACCAACACAAGTGCGAAAAGTGGTTTTTCAACACTAACACAAGTGCGAAAAGTGGTTTTTCAACACTATCACAAGTGCAAAAGTGGTTTCCTGCACCAACACAAGTGCGAAAAGTGGTTTTTCAACACTAACACAAGTGCGAAAAGTGGTTTTTCAACACTATCACAAGTGCAAAAAGTGTTTTTTCCACACTAATACAAGTGCAAAAGTGGTTTCCTGCACTAACACAAGTGCGAAAAGTGGTTTTTCAACACTAACACAAGTGCGAAAATTGGTTTTTCAACACTAACACAAGTGCGAAAAGTGGTTTTCCCACACTAATACAAGTGCAAAAGTGGTTTCCTGCACCAACACAGGTGCGAAAAGTGGTTTTTCAACACTATCACAAGTGCAAAAAGTGTTTTTTCCACACTAATACAAGTGCAAAAGTGGTTTCCTGCACCAACACAAGTGCGAAAAGTGGTTTTTCAACACTAACACAAGTGCGAAAAGTGGTTTTTCAACACTATCACAAGTGCAAAAGTGGTTTCCTGCACCAACACAAGTGCGAAAAGTGGTTTTTCAACACTAACACAAGTGCGAAAAGTGGTTTTTCAACACTATCACAAGTGCAAAAAGTGTTTTTGCCACACTAATACAAGTGCAAAAGTGGTTTCCTGCACTAACACAAGTGCGAAAAGTGGTTTTTCAACACTAACACAAGTGCAAAAAGTGTTTTTTCCACACGAATACAAGTGCAAAAGTGGTTTCCTGCACCAACACAAGTGCAAAAAGTGTTTTTCCACACTAATACAAGTGCAAAAGTGGTTTCCTGCACCAACCCAAGTGGGAAAAGTGGATTTTCAACACTAACAGAAGTGCGAAAAGTGGGTTTTCAACACTAACACAAGTGCGAAAATTGGTTTTTCAACACTAACACAAGTGCGAAAAGTGGTTTTCCCACACTAATACAAGTGCAAAAGTGGTTTCCTGCACCAACACAGGTGCGAAAAGTGGTTTTTCAACACTAACACAAGTGCGAAAAGTGGTTTTTCAACACTATCACAAGTGCAAAAAGTGTTTTTTCCACACTAATACAAGTGCAAAAGTGGTTTCCTGCACCAACACAAGTGCGAAAAGTGGTTTTTCAACACTAACACAAGTGCGAAAAGTGGTTTTTCAACACTATCAGAAGTGCAAAAGTGGTTTCCTGCACCAACACAAGTGCGAAAAGTGGTTTTTCAACACTAACACAAGTGCGAAAAGTGGTTTTTCAACACTATCACAAGTGCAAAAAGTGTTTTTTCCACACTAATACAAGTGCAAAAGTGGTTTCCTGCACTAACACAAGTGCGAAAAGTGGTTTTTCAACACTAACACAAGTGCGAAAAGTGGTTTTTCAACACTATCACAAGTGCAAAAAGTGTTTTTTCCACACTAATACAAGTGCAAAAGTGGTTTCCTGCACCAACACAAGTGCGAAAAGTGGATTTTCAACACTAACACAAGTGCGAAAAGTGGGTTTTCAACACTAACACAAGTGCGAAAAGTGGTTTCCTACACTAACACAAGTGCGAAAAGTGGTTTTTCAACACTAACACAAGTGCGAAAAGTGGGTTTTCAACAATAACACAAGTGCGAAAAGTGGTTTTTCCACACTAATACAAGTGCAAAAGTGGTTTCCTGCACCAACACAAGTGTGAAAAGTGGTTTTTCAACACTAACACAAGTGCGAAAAGTGGTTTTTCAACACTATCACAAGTGCAAAAAGTGTTTTTTCCACACTAATACAAGTGCAAAAGTGGTTTCCTGCACCAACACAAGTGTGAAAAGTGGTTTTTCAACACTAACACAAGTGCGAAAAGTGGTTTTTCAACACTATCACAAGTGCAAAAAGTGTTTTTTCCACACTAATACAAGTGCAAAAGTGGTTTCCTGCACCAACCCAAGTGGGAAAAGTGGATTTTCAACACTAACACAAGTGCGAAAAGTGGGTTTTCAACACTAACACAAGTGCGAAAATTGCTTTTTCAACACTAACACAAGTGCGAAAAGTGTTTTTTCCACACTAATACAAGTGCAAAAAGTGTTTTTTCCACACTAATACAAGTGCAAAAGTGGTTTCCTGCACCAACACAAGTGCGAAAAGTGGTTTTTCAACACTAACACAAGTGCGAAAAGTGGTTTTTCAACACTAACACAAGTGCAAAAAGTGGTTTTTTCCACACTAATACAAGTGCAAAATTGGTTTTTCCTGCACCAACACAAGTGCGAAAAGTGGTTTTTCAACACTAACACAAGTGCGAAAAGTGGTTTTTCAACACTAACACAAGTGCGAAAAGTGGTTTTTCAACACTAACACAAGTGTGAAAAGTGGTTTTTCCACACTAATACAAGTGCAAAAGTGGTTTCCTGCACCAACACAGGTGCGAAAAGTGGTTTTTCAACACTAACACAAGTGCGAAAAGTGGTTTTTCAACATTATCACAAGTGCGAAAAGTGGTTTTTCAACACTATCACAAGTGCAAAAAGTGATTTTTCCACAGTAATACAAGTGCAAAAGTGGTTTCCTGTACCAACACAAGTGGGAAAAGTGGATTTTCAACACTAACACAAGTGCGAAAAGTGGGTTCCTTCACTAACACAAGTGCGAAAAGTGGTTTTTGAACACTAACACAAGTGCAAAAAGTGGTTTTTCAACACTAACACAGTTGCGAAAAGTGGTTTTTCCACACTAATACAAGTGCAAAAGTGGTTTCCTGCACAAACACAAGTGCAAAAAGTGGTTTTTCAACACTAACACAAGTGCGAAAAGTGGTTTTTCAACACTATCACAAGAGCAAAAAGTGTTTTTTCCACACTAATACAAGTGCAAAGGTGGTTTCCTGCACCAACACAAGTGCAAAAAGTGGTTTTTCAACACTAACACAAGTGCGGAAAGTGGTTTTTCAACACTATCACAAGTGCAAAAAGTGTTTTTTCCACACTAATGCAAGTGCAAAAGTGGTTTCCTGCACCAACACAAGTGGGAAAAGTGGATTTTCAACACTAACACAAGTGCGAAAAGTGGGTTTTCAACACTAACACAAGTGCGAAAAGTGGTTTTTCAACACTATCGCAAGTGCAAAAGTGGTTTCCTGCACCAACACAAGTGCGAAAAGTGGTTTTTCAACACTAACACAAGTGCGAAAAGTGGTTTTTCAACACTATCAGAAGTGCAAAAAGTGTTTTTCCACACTAATGCAAGTGCAAAAGTGGTTTCCTGCACTAACACAAGTGCGAAAAGTGGTTTTTCAACACTAACACAAGTGCGAAAAGTGGTTTTTCAACACTATCACAAGTGCAAAAAGTGTTTTTTCCACACTAATACAAGTGCAAAAGTGGTTTCCTGCACCAACACAAGTGCGAAAAGTGGATTTTCAACACTAACACAAGTGCGAAAAGTGGGTTTTCAACACTAACACAAGTGCGAAAAGTGGTTTCCTTCACTAACACAAGTGCGAAAAGTGGTTTTTTAACACTAACACAAGTGCGAAAAGTGGGTTTTCAACACTAACACAAGTGCGAAAAGTGGTTTTTCCACCCTAATACAAGTGCAAAAGTGGTTTCCTGCACCAACACAAGTGCGAAAAGTGGTTTTTCAACACTATCACAAGTGCAAAAAGTGTTTTTTCCACACTAATACAAGTGCAAAAGTGGTTTCCTGCACCAACACAAGTGCGAAAAGTGGTTTTTCAACACTAACACAAGTGCGAAAAGTGGTTTTTCAACACTATCACAAGTGCAAAAAGTGGTTTTCCCACACTAATACAAGTGCAAAAGTGGTTTCCTGCACCAACACAGGTGCAAAAGTGGTTTCCTGCACCAACACAGGTGCGAAAAGTGGTTTTCCAACACTAACACAAGTGCGAAAAGTGGTTTTTCAACACTATCACAAGTGCAAAAAGTGTTTTTTCCACACTAATACAAGTGCAAAAGTGGTTTCCTGCACCAACCCAAGTGGGAAAAGTGGATTTTCAACACTAACACAAGTGCGAAAAGTGGGTTTTCAACACTAACACAAGTGCGAAAATTGGTTTTTCAACACTAACACAAGTGCGAAAAGTGGTTTTCCCACACTAATACAAGTGCAAAAGTGGTTTCCTGCACCAACACAGGTGCGAAAAGTGGTTTTTCAACACTAACACAAGTGCGAAAAGTGGTTTTTCCACACTAATACAAGTGCAAAAGTGGTTTCCTGCACCAACACAAGTGCGAAAAGTGGTTTTTCAACACTAACACAAGTGCGAAAAGTGGTTTTTCAACACTATCACAAGTGCAAAAGTGGTTTCCTGCACCAACACAAGTGCGAAAAGTGGTTTTTCAACACAAACACAAGTGCGAAAAGTGGTTTTTCAACACTATCACAAGTGCAAAAAGTGTTTTTTCCACACTAATACAAGTGCAAAAGTGGTTTCCTGCACTAACACAAGTGCGAAAAGTGGTTTTTCAACACTAACACAAGTGCGAAAATTGGTTTTTCAACACTAACACAAGTGCGAAAAGTGGTTTTCCCACACTAATACAAGTGCAAAAGTGGTTTCCTGCACCAACACAGGTGCGATAAGTGGTTTTTCAACACTATCACAAGTGCAAAAAGTGTTTTTTCCACACTAATACAAGTGCAAAAGTGGTTTCCTGCACCAACACAAGTGCGAAAAGTGGTTTTTCAACACTAACACAAGTGCGAAAAGTGGTTTTTCAACACTATCACAAGTGCAAAAGTGGTTTCCTGCACCAACACAAGTGCGAAAAGTCGTTTTTCAACACTAACACAAGTGCGAAAAGTGGTTTTTCAACACTATCACAAGTGCAAAAAGTGTTTTTTCCACACTAATACAAGTGCAAAAGTGGTTTCCTGCACTAACACAAGTGCGAAAAGTGGTTTTTCAACACTAACACAAGTGCGAAAAGTGGTTTTTAAACACTATCACAAGTGCAAAAAGTGTTTTTTCCACACTAATACAAGTGCAAAAGTGGTTTCCTGCACCAACACAAGTGCGAAAAGTGGATTTTCAACACTAACACAAGTGCAAAAAGTGGGTTTTCAACACTAACACAAGTGCGAAAAGTGGTTTCCTTCACTAACACAAGTGCGAAAAGTGGTTTTTCAACACTAACACAAGTGCGAAAAGTGGGTTTTCAACAATAACACAAGTGCGAAAAGTGGTTTTTCCACACTAATACAAGTGCAAAAGTGGTTTCCTGCACCAACACAAGTGTGAAAAGTGGTTTTTCAACACTAACACAAGTGCGAAAAGTGGTTTTTCAACACTATCACAAGTGCAAAAAGTGTTTTTTCCACACTAATACAAGTGCAAAAGTGGTTTCCTGCACCAACACAAGTGCGAAAAGTGGTTTTTCAACACTAACACAAGTGCGAAAAGTGGTTTTTCAACACTATCACAAGTGCAAAAAGTGTTTTTTCCACACTAATACAAGTGCAAAAGTGGTTTCCTGCACCAACCCAAGTGGGAAAAGTGGATTTTCAACACTAACACAAGTGCGAAAAGTGGGTTTTCAACACTAACACAAGTGCGAAAATTGGTTTTTCAACACTAACACAAGTGCGAAAAGTGGTTTTTCCACACTAATACAAGTGCAAAAAGTGTTTTTTCCACACTAATACAAGTGCAAAAGTGGTTTCCTGCACCAACACAAGTGCGAAAAGTGGTTTTTCAACACTAACACACGTGCGAAAAGTGGTTTTTCAACACTAACACAAGTGCGAAAAGTGGTTTTTTCCACACTAATACAAGTGCAAAATTGGTTTTTCCTGCACCAACACAAGTGCGAAAAGTGGTTTTTCAACACTAACACAAGTGCGAAAAGTGGTTTTTCAACACTAACACAAGTGCGAAAAGTGGTTTTTCAACACTAACACAAGTGTGAAAAGTGGTTTTTCCACACTAATACAAGTGCAAAAGTGGTTTCCTGCACCAACACAGGTGCGAAAAGTGGTTTTTCAACACTAACACAAGTGCGAAAAGTGGTTTTTCAACACTATCACAAGTGCGAAAAGTGGTTTTTCAACACTATCACAAGTGCAAAAAGTGATTTTTCCACAGTAATACAAGTGCAAAAGTGGTTTCCTGTACCAACACAAGTGGGAAAAGTGGATTTTCAACACTAACACAAGTGCGAAAAGTGGGTTTTCAACACTAACACAAGTGCGAAAAGTGGTTTCCTTCACTAACACAAGTGCGAAAAGTGGTTTTTGAACACTAACACAAGTGCAAAAAGTGGTTTTTCAACACTAACACAGTTGCGAAAAGTGGTTTTTCCACACTAATACAAGTGCAAAAGTGGTTTCCTGCACAAACACAAGTGCGAAAAGTGGTTTTTCAACACTAACACAAGTGCGAAAAGTGGTTTTTCAACACTATCACAAGTGCAAAAAGTGTTTTTTCCACACTAATACAAGTGCAAAGGTGGTTTCCTGCACCAACACAAGTGCAAAAAGTGGTTTTTCAACACTAACACAAGTGCGAAAAGTGGTTTTTCAACACTATCACAAGTGCAAAAAGTGTTTTTTCCACACTAATACAAGTGCAAAAGTGGTTTCCTGCACCAACACAAGTGGGAAAAGTGGATTTTCAACACTAACACAAGTGCGAAAAGTGGGTTTTCAACAATAACACAAGTGCGAAAAGTGGTTTTTCAACACTATCGCAAGTGCAAAAGTGGTTTCCTGCACCAACACAAGTGCGAAAAGTGGTTTTTCAACACTAACACAAGTGCGAAAAGTGGTTTTTCAACACTATCACAAGTGCAAAAAGTGTTTTTTCCACACTAATACAAGTGCAAAAGTGGTTTCCTGCACTAACACAAGTGCGAAAAGTGGATTTTCAACACTAACACAAGTGCGAAAAGTGGGTTTTCAACACTAACACAAGTGAGAAAAGTGGTTTCCTTCACTAACACAAGTGCGAAAAGTGGTTTTTCAACACTAACACAAGTGCGAAAAGTGGTTTTTCAACACTATCACAAGTGCAAAAAGTGTTTTTTCCACACTAATACAAGTGCAAAAGTGGTTTCCTGCACCAACACAAGTGCGAAAAGTGGATTTTCAACACTAACACAAGTGCGAAAAGTGGGTTTTCAACACTAACACAAGTGAGAAAAGTGGTTTCCTTCACTAACACAAGTGCGAAAAGTGGTTTTTCAACACGAACACAAGTGCGAAAAGTGGGTTTTCAACACTAACACAAGTGCGAAAAGTGGTTTTTCCACACTAATACAAGTGCAAAAGTGGTTTCCTGCACCAACACAAGTGCGAAAAGTGGTTTTTCAACACTATCACAAGTGCAAAAAGTTTTTTTTCCACACTAATACAAGTGCAAAAGTGGTTTCCTGCACCAACACAAGTGCGAAAAGTGGTTTTTCAACACTAACACAAGTGCGAAAAGTGGTTTTTCAACACTATCACAAGTACAAAAGTGGTTTCCTGCACCAACACAAGCGCGAAAAGTGGTTTTTCAACACTATCGCAAGTGCGAAAAGTGGTTTTTCAACACTATCACAAGTGCAAAAAGTGTTTTTTCCACACTAATACAAGTGCAAAAGTGGTTTCCTGCACTAACACAAGTGCGAAAAGTGGTTTTTCAACACTAACACAAGTGCGAAAAGTGGTTTTTAAACACTATCACAAGTGCAAAAAGTGTTTTTTCCACACTAATACAAGTGCAAAAGTGGTTTCCTGCACCAACACAAGTGCGAAAAGTGGATTTTCAACACTAACACAAGTGCAAAAAGTGGGTTTTCAACACTAACACAAGTGCGAAAAGTGGTTTCCTTCACTAACACAAGTGCGAAAAGTGGTTTTTCAACACTAACACAAGTGCGAAAAGTGGGTTTTCAACAATAACACAAGTGCGAAAAGTGGTTTTTCCACACTAATACAAGTGCAAAAGTGGTTTCCTGCACCAACACAAGTGTGAAAAGTGGTTTTTCAACACTAACACAAGTGCGAAAAGTGGTTTTTCAACACTATCACAAGTGCAAAAAGTGTTTTTTCCACACTAATACAAGTGCAAAAGTGGTTTCCTGCACCAACACAAGTGCGAAAAGTGGTTTTTCAACACTAACACAAGTGCGAAAAGTGGTTTTTCAACACTATCACAAGTGCAAAAAGTGTTTTTTCCACACTAATACAAGTGCAAAAGTGGTTTCCTGCACCAACCCAAGTGGGAAAAGTGGATTTTCAACACTAACACAAGTGCGAAAAGTGGGTTTTCAACACTAACACAAGTGCGAAAATTGGTTTTTCAACACTAACACAAGTGCGAAAAGTGGTTTTTCCACACTAATACAAGTGCAAAAAGTGTTTTTTCCACACTAATACAAGTGCAAAAGTGGTTTCCTGCACCAACACAAGTGCGAAAAGTGGTTTTTCAACACTAACACACGTGCGAAAAGTGGTTTTTCAACACTAACACAAGTGCGAAAAGTGGTTTTTTCCACACTAATACAAGTGCAAAATTGGTTTTTCCTGCACCAACACAAGTGCGAAAAGTGGTTTTTCAACACTAACACAAGTGCGAAAAGTGGTTTTTCAACACTAACACAAGTGCGAAAAGTGGTTTTTCAACACTAACACAAGTGTGAAAAGTGGTTTTTCCACACTAATACAAGTGCAAAAGTGGTTTCCTGCACCAACACAGGTGCGAAAAGTGGTTTTTCAACACTAACACAAGTGCGAAAAGTGGTTTTTCAACACTATCACAAGTGCGAAAAGTGGTTTTTCAACACTATCACAAGTGCAAAAAGTGATTTTTCCACAGTAATACAAGTGCAAAAGTGGTTTCCTGTACCAACACAAGTGGGAAAAGTGGATTTTCAACACTAACACAAGTGCGAAAAGTGGGTTTTCAACACTAACACAAGTGCGAAAAGTGGTTTCCTTCACTAACACAAGTGCGAAAAGTGGTTTTTGAACACTAACACAAGTGCAAAAAGTGGTTTTTCAACACTAACACAGTTGCGAAAAGTGGTTTTTCCACACTAATACAAGTGCAAAAGTGGTTTCCTGCACAAACACAAGTGCGAAAAGTGGTTTTTCAACACTAACACAAGTGCGAAAAGTGGTTTTTCAACACTATCACAAGTGCAAAAAGTGTTTTTTCCACACTAATACAAGTGCAAAGGTGGTTTCCTGCACCAACACAAGTGCAAAAAGTGGTTTTTCAACACTAACACAAGTGCGAAAAGTGGTTTTTCAACACTATCACAAGTGCAAAAAGTGTTTTTTCCACACTAATACAAGTGCAAAAGTGGTTTCCTGCACCAACACAAGTGGGAAAAGTGGATTTTCAACACTAACACATGTGCGAAAAGTGGGTTTTCAACAATAACACAAGTGCGAAAAGTGGTTTTTCAACACTATCGCAAGTGCAAAAGTGGTTTCCTGCACCAACACAAGTGCGAAAAGTGGTTTTTCAACACTAACACAAGTGCGAAAAGTGGTTTTTCAACACTATCACAAGTGCAAAAAGTGTTTTTTCCACACTAATACAAGTGCAAAAGTGGTTTCCTGCACTAACACAAGTGCGAAAAGTGGATTTTCAACACTAACACAAGTGCGAAAAGTGGGTTTTCAACACTAACACAAGTGAGAAAAGTGGTTTCCTTCACTAACACAAGTGCGAAAAGTGGTTTTTCAACACTAACACAAGTGCGAAAAGTGGTTTTTCAACACTATCACAAGTGCAAAAAGTGTTTTTTCCACACTAATACAAGTGCAAAAGTGGTTTCCTGCACCAACACAAGTGCGAAAAGTGGATTTTCAACACTAACACAAGTGCGAAAAGTGGGTTTTCAACACTAACACAAGTGAGAAAAGTGGTTTCCTTCACTAACACAAGTGCGAAAAGTGGTTTTTCAACACGAACACAAGTGCGAAAAGTGGGTTTTCAACACTAACACAAGTGCGAAAAGTGGTTTTTCCACACTAATACAAGTGCAAAAGTGGTTTCCTGCACCAACACAAGTGCGAAAAGTGGTTTTTCAACACTATCACAAGTGCAAAAAGTTTTTTTTCCACACTAATACAAGTGCAAAAGTGGTTTCCTGCACCAACACAAGTGCGAAAAGTGGTTTTTCAACACTAACACAAGTGCGAAAAGTGGTTTTTCAACACTATCACAAGTACAAAAGTGGTTTCCTGCACCAACACAAGCGCGAAAAGTGGTTTTTCAACACTATCGCAAGTGCAAAAGTGGTTTCCTGCACCAACACAGGTGCGAAAAGTGGTTTTTCAACACTAACACAAGTGCGAAAAGTGGTTTTTCAACACTATCACAAGTGCAAAAAGTGTTTTTTCCACACTAATACAAGTGCAAAAGTGGTTTCCTGCACCAACACAAGTGCGAAAAGTGGTTTTTCAACACTAACACAAGTGCGAAAAGTGGTTTTTCAACACTATCACAAGTGCAAAAGTGGTTTCCTGCACCAACACAAGTGCGAAAAGTGGTTTTTCAACACTAACACAAGTGCGAAAAGTGGTTTTTCAACACTATCACAAGTGCAAAAAGTGTTTTTTCCACACTAATACAAGTGCAAAAGTGGTTTCCTGCACTAACACAAGTGCGAAAAGTGGTTTTTCAACACTAACACAAGTGCGAAAAGTGGTTTTTCAACACTATCACAAGTGCAAAAAGTGTTTTTTCCACACTAATACAAGTGCAAAAGTGGTTTCCTGCACCAACACAAGTGCGAAAAGTGGTTTTTCAACACTAACACAAGTGCGAAAAGTGGTTTTTCAACACTAACACAAGTGCGAAAAGTGGTTTTTCAACACTATCACAAGTGCAAAAAGTGTTTTTTCCACACTAATACAAGTGCAAAAGTGGTTTCCTGCACCAACCCAAGTGGGAAAAGTGGATTTTCAACACTAACACAAGTGCGAAAAGTGGGTTTTCAACACTAACACAAGTGCGAAAATTGGTTTTTCAACACTAACACAAGTGCGAAAAGTGGTTTTTCCACACTAATACAAGTGCAAAAAGTGTTTTTTCCACACTAATACAAGTGCAAAAGTGGTTTCCTGCACCAACACAAGTGCGAAAAGTGGTTTTTCAACACTAACACACGTGCGAAAAGTGGTTTTTCAACACTAACACAAGTGCGAAAAGTGGTTTTTTCCACACTAATACAAGTGCAAAATTGGTTTTTCCTGCACCAACACAAGTGCGAAAAGTGGTTTTTCAACACTAACACAAGTGCGAAAAGTGGTTTTTCAACACTAACACAAGTGCGAAAAGTGGTTTTTCAACACTAACACAAGTGTGAAAAGTGGTTTTTCCACACTAATACAAGTGCAAAAGTGGTTTCCTGCACCAACACAGGTGCGAAAAGTGGTTTTTCAACACTAACACAGGTGCGAAAAGTGGTTTTTCAACACTATCACAAGTGCGAAAAGTGATTTTTCAACACTATCACAAGTGCAAAAAGTGATTTTTCCACAGTAATACAAGTGCAAAAGTGGTTTCCTGTACCAACACAAGTGGGAAAAGTGGATTTTCAACACTAACACAAGTGCGAAAAGTGGGTTTTCAACACTAACACAAGTGCGAAAAGTGGTTTCCTTCACTAACACAAGTGCGAAAAGTGGTTTTTGAACACTAACACAAGTGCAAAAAGTGGTTTTTCAACACTAACACAGTTGCGAAAAGTGGTTTTTCCACACTAATACAAGTGCAAAAGTGGTTTCCTGCACAAACACAAGTGCGAAAAGTGGTTTTTCAACACTAACACAAGTGCGAAAAGTGGTTTTTCAACACTATCACAAGTGCAAAAAGTGTTTTTTCCACACTAATACAAGTGCAAAGGTGGTTTCCTGCACCAACACAAGTGCAAAAAGTGGTTTTTCAACACTAACACAAGTGCGAAAAGTGGTTTTTCAACACTATCACAAGTGCAAAAAGTGTTTTTTCCACACTAATACAAGTGCAAAAGTGGTTTCCTGCACCAACACAAGTGGGAAAAGTGGATTTTCAACACTAACACAAGTGCGAAAAGTGGGTTTTCAACAATAACACAAGTGCGAAAAGTGGTTTTTCAACACTATCGCAAGTGCAAAAGTGGTTTCCTGCACCAACACAAGTGCGAAAAGTGGTTTTTCAACACTAACACAAGTGCGAAAAGTGGTTTTTCAACACTATCACAAGTGCAAAAAGTGTTTTTTCCACACTAATACAAGTGCAAAAGTGGTTTCCTGCACTAACACAAGTGCGAAAAGTGGTTTTTCAACACTAACACAAGTGCGAAAAGTGGTTTTTCAACACTATCACAAGTGCAAAAAGTGTTTTTTCCACACTAATACAAGTGCAAAAGTGGTTTCCTGCACCAACACAAGTGCGAAAAGTGGATTTTCAACACTAACACAAGTGCGAAAAGTGGGTTTTCAACACTAACACAAGTGAGAAAAGTGGTTTCCTTCACTAACACAAGTGCGAAAAGTGTTTTTTCAACACGAACACAAGTGCAAAAAGTGGGTTTCAACACTAACACAAGTGCGAAAAGTGGTTTTTCCACACTAATACAAGTGCAAAAGTGGTTTCCTGCACCAACACAAGTGCGAAAAGTGGTTTTTCAACACTATCACAAGTGCAAAAAGTGTTTTTTCCACACTAATACAAGTGCAAAAGTGGTTTCCTGCAACAACACAAGTGCGAAAAGTGGTTTTTCAACACTAACACAAGTGCGAAAAGTGGTTTTTCAACACTATCACAAGTGCAAAAGTGGTTTCCTGCACCAACACAAGTGCGAAAAGTGGTTTTTCAACACTATCGCAAGTGCAAAAGTGGTTTCCTGCACCAACACAGGTGCGAAAAGTGGTTTTTCAACACTAACACAAGTGCGAAAAGTGGTTTTTCAACACTATCACAAGTGCAAAAAGTGTTTTTTCCACACTAATACAAGTGCAAAAGTGGTTTCCTGCACCAACACAAGTGCGAAAAGTGGTTTTTCAACACTAACACAAGTGCGAAAAGTGGTTTTTCAACACTATCACAAGTGCAAAAGTGGTTTCCTGCACCAACACAAGTGCGAAAAGTGGTTTTTCAACACTAACACAAGTGCGAAAAGTGGTTTTTCAACACTATCACAAGTGCAAAAAGTGTTTTTTCCACACTAATACAAGTGCAAAAGTGGTTTCCTGCACTAACACAAGTGCGAAAAGTGGTTTTTCAACACTAACACAAGTGCGAAAAGTGGTTTTTCAACACTATCACAAGTGCAAAAAGTGTTTTTTCCACACTAATACAAGTGCAAAAGTGGTTTCCTGCACCAACACAAGTGCGAAAAGTGGATTTTCAACACTAACACAAGTGCGAAAAGTGGGTTTTCAACACTAACAAAAATGCGAAAAGTGGTTTCCTTCACTAACACAAGTGCGAAAAGTGGTTTTTCAACACTAACACAAGTGCGAAAAGTGGGTTTTCAACAATAACACAAGTGCGAAAAGTGGTTTTTCCACACTAATACAAGTGCAAAAGTGGTTTCCTGCACCAACACAAGTGTGAAAAGTGGTTTTTCAACACTAACACAAGTGCGAAAAGTGGTTTTTCAACACTATCACAAGTGCAAAAAGTGTTTTTTCCACACTAATACAAGTGCAAAAGTGGTTTCCTGCACCAACACAAGTGCGAAAAGTGGTTTTTCAACACTAACACAAGTGCGAAAAGTGGTTTTTCAACACTATCACAAGTGCAAAAAGTGTTTTTTCCACACTAATACAAGTGCAAAAGTGGTTTCCTGCACCAACCCAAGTGGGAAAAGTGGATTTTCAACACTAACACAAGTGCGAAAAGTGGGTTTTCAACACTAACACAAGTGCGAAAATTGGTTTTTCAACACTAACACAAGTGCGAAAAGTGGTTTTTCCACACTAATACAAGTGCAAAAAGTGTTTTTTCCACACTAATACAAGTGCAAAAGTGGTTTCCTGCACCAACAAAAGTGCGAAAAGTGGTTTTTCAACACTAACACAAGTGCAAAAAGTGGTTTTTCAACACTAACACAAGTGCGAAAAGTGGTTTTTTCCACACTAATACAAGTGCAAAATTGGTTTCCTGCACCAACACAAGTGCGAAAAGTGGTTTTTCAACACTAACACAAGTGCAAAAAGTGGTTTTTCAACACTAACACAAGTGCGAAAAGTGGTTTTTCAACACTAACACAAGTGTGAAAAGTGGTTTTTCCACACTAATACAAGTGCAAAAGTGGTTTCCTGCACCAACACAGGTGCGAAAAGTGGTTTTTCAACACTAACACAAGTGCGAAAAGTGGTTTTTCAACACTATCACAAGTGCGAAAAGTGGTTTTTCAACACTATCACAAGTGCAAAAAGTGATTTTTCCACAGTTATACAAGTGCAAAAGTGGTTTCCTGTACCAACACAAGTGGGAAAAGTGGATTTTCAACACTAACACAAGTGCGAAAAGTGGGTTTTCAACACTAACAAAAGTGCGAAAAGTGGTTTCCTTCACTAACACAAGTGCGAAAAGTGGTTTTTGAACACTAACACAAGTGCAAAAAGTGGTTTTTCAACACTAACACAGTTGCGAAAAGTGGTTTTCCACACTAATACAAGTGCAAAAGTGGTTTCCTGCACAAACACAAGTGCGAAAAGTGGTTTTTCAACACTAACACAAGTGCGAAAAGTGGTTTTTCAACACTATCACAAGTGCAAAAAGTGTTTTTTCCACACTAATACAAGTGCAAAGGTGGTTTCCTGCACCAACACAAGTGCAAAAAGTGGTTTTTCAACACTAACACAAGTGCGAAAAGTGGTTTTTCAACACTATCACAAGTGCAAAAAGTGTTTTTTCCACACTAATACAAGTGCAAAAGTGGTTTCCTGCACCAACACAAGTGGGAAAAGTGGATTTTCAACACCAACACAAGTGCGAAAAGTGGGTTTTCAACACTAACACAAGTGCGAAAAGTGGTTTTTCAACACTATCGCAAGTGCAAAAGTGGTTTCCTGCACCAACACAAGTGCGAAAAGTGGTTTTTCAACACTAACACAAGTGCGAAAAGTGGTTTTTCAACATTATCACAAGTGCAAAAAGTGTTTTTTCCACACTAATACAAGTGCAATAGTGGTTTCCTGCACTAACACAAGTGCGAAAAGTGGTTTTTCAACACTAACACAAGTGCGAAAAGTGGTTTTTCAACACTATCACAAGTGCAAAAAGTGTTTTTTCCACACTAATACAAGTGCAAAAGTGGTTTCCTGCACCAACCCAAGTGGGAAAAGTGGATTTTCAACACCAACACAAGTTCGAAAAGTGGGTTTTCAACACTAACACAAGTGCGAAAATTGGTTTTTCAACACTAACACAAGTGCGAAAAGTGGTTTTTCCACACTAATACAAGTGCAAAAGTGGTTTCCTGCACTAACACAAGTGCGAAAAGTGGTTTTCAACACTAACACAAGTGCGAAAAGTGGTTTTTCAACACTAACACAAGTGCGAAAAGTGGTTTTTCCACACTAATACAAGTGCAAAAGTGGTTTCCTGCACCAACACAGGTGCGAAAAGTGGTTTTTCAACACTAACACAAGTGCGAAAAGTGGTTTTTCAACACTATCACAAGTGCAAAAAGTGTTTTTGCCACACTAATACAAGTGCAAAGGTGGTTTCCTGCACAAACACAAGTGCGAAAAGTGGTTTTTCAACACTAACACAGTTGCGAAAAGTGGTTTTTCCACACTAATACAAGTGCAAAAGTGGTTTCCTGCACAAACACAAGCGCGAAAAGTGGTTTTTCAACACTAACACAAGTGCGAAAAGTGGTTTTTCAACACTATCACAAGTGCAAAAAGTGTTTTTTCCACACTAATACAAGTGCAAAGGTGGTTTCCTGCACCAACACAAGTGCAAAAAGTGGTTTTTCAACACTAACACTAGTGCGAAAAGTGGTTTTTCAACACTATCACAAGGGCAAAAAGTGTTTTTTCCACACTAATACAAGTGCAAAAGTGGTTTCCTGCACCAACACAAGTGCGAAAAGTGGTTTTTCAACACTAACACAAGTGCGAAAAGTGGTTTTTCAACACTATCACAAGTGCAAAAGTGGTTTCCTGCACCAACACAAGTGCGAAAAGTGGTTTTTCAACACTAACACAAGTGCGAAAAGTGGTTTTTCAACACTATCACAAGTGCAAAAAGTGTTTTTTCCACACTAATACAAGTGCAAAAGTGGTTTCCTGCACTAACACAAGTGCGAAAAGTGGTTTTTCAACACTAACACAAGTGCGAAAAGTGGTTTTTCAACACTATCACAAGTGCAAAAAGTGTTTTTTCCACACTAATACAAGTGCAAAAGTGGTTTCCTGCACCAACACAAGTGCGAAAAGTGGATTTTCAACACTAACACAAGTGCGAAAAGTGGGTTTTCAACACTAACACAAGTGCGAAAAGTGGTTTCCTTCACTAACACAAGTGCGAAAAGTGGTTTTTCAACACTAACACAAGTGCGAAAAGTGGGTTTTCAACAATAACACAAGTGCGAAAAGTGGTTTTTCCACACTAATACAAGTGCAAAAGTGGTTTCCTGCACCAACACAAGTGTGAAAAGTGGTTTTTCAACACTAACACAAGTGCGAAAAGTAGTTTTTCAACACTATCACAAGTGCAAAAAGTGTTTTTTCCACACTAATACAAGTGCAAAAGTGGTTTCCTGCACCAACACAAGTGCGAAAAGTGGTTTTTCAACACGTACACAAGTGCGAAAAGTGGTTTTTCAACACTATCACAAGTGCAAAAAGTGTTTTTTCCACACTAATACAAGTGCAAAAGTGGTTTCCTGCACCAACCCAAGTGGGAAAAGTGGATTTTCAACACTAACACAAGTTCGAAAAGTGGGTTTTCAACACTAACACAAGTGCGAAAATTGGTTTTTCAACACTAACACAAGTGCGAAAAGTGGTTTTTCCACACTAATACAAGTGCAAAAGTGGTTTCCTGCACTAACACAAGTGCGAAAAGTGGTTTTTCAACACTAACACAAGTGCGAAAAGTGGTTTTTCAACACTAACACAAGTGCGAAAAGTGGTTTTTCAACACTAACACAAGTGCGAAAAGTGGTTTTTCAACACTAACACAAGTGTGAAAAGTGGTTTTTCCACACTAATACAAGTGCAAAAGTGGTTTCCTGCACCAACACAGGTGCGAAAAGTGGTTTTTCAACACTAACACAAGTGCGAAAAGTGGTTTTTCAACACTATCACAAGTGCGAAAAATGGTTTTTCAACACTATCACAAGTGCAAAAAGTGATTTTTCAACACTAACACAAGTGCAAAAAGTGGTTTTTCAACACTATCACAAGTGCAAAAAGTGTTTTTTCCACACTAATACAAGTGCAAAGGTGGTTTCCTGCACCAACACAAGTGCAAAAAGTGGTTTTTCAACACTAACACAAGTGCGAAAAGTGCTTTTTCAACACTATCACAAGTGCAAAAAGTGTTTTTTCCACACTAATACAAGTGCAAAAGTGGTTTCCTGCACCAACACAAGTGCGAAAAGTGGTTTTTCAACACTAACACAAGTGCGAAAAGTGGTTTTTCAACACTAACACAAGTGTGAAAAGTGGTTTTTCCACACTAATACAAGTGCAAAAGTGGTTTCCTGCACCAACACAGGTGCGAAAAGTGGTTTTTCAACACTAACACAAGTGCGAAAAGTGGTTTTTCAACACTATCACAAGTGCGAAAAGTGGTTTTTCAACACTATCACAAGTGCAAAAAGTGATTTTTCCACAGTAATACAAGTGCAAAAGGGTTTCCTGTACCAACACAAGTGGGAAAAGTGGATTTTCAACACTAACACAAGTGCGAAAAGTGGGTTTTCAACACTAACACAAGTGCGAAAAGTGGTTTCCTTCACTAACACAAGTGCGAAAAGTGGTTTTTGAACACTAACACAAGTGCAAAAAGTGGTTTTTCAACACTAACACAGTTGCGAAAAGTGGTTTTTCCACACTAATACAAGTGCAAAAGTGGTTTCCTGCACAAACACAAGTGCGAAAAGTGGTTTTTCAACACTAACACAAGTGCAAAAAGTGGTTTTTCAACACTATCACAAGTGCAAAAAGTGTTTTTTCCACACTAATACAAGTGCAAAGGTGGTTTCCTGCACCAACACAAGTGCAAAAAGTGGTTTTTCAACACTAACACAAGTGCGAAAAGTGGTTTTTCAACACTATCACAAGTGCAAAAAGTGTTTTTTCCACACTAATACAAGTGCAAAAGTGGTTTCCTGCACCAACACAAGTGGGAAAAGTGGATTTTCAACACTAACACAAGTGCGAAAAGTGGGTTTTCAACAATAACACAAGTGCGAAAAGTGGTTTTTCAACACTATCGCAAGTGCAAAAGTGGTTTCCTGCACCAACACAAGTGCGAAAAGTGGTTTTTCAACACTAACACAAGTGCGAAAAGTGGTTTTTCAACACTATCACAAGTGCAAAAAGTGTTTTTTCCACACTAATACAAGTGCAAAAGTGGTTTCCTGCACTAACACAAGTGCGAAAAGTGGTTTTTCAACACTAACACAAGTGCGAAAAGTGGTTTTTCAACACTATCACAAGTGCAAAAAGTGTTTTTTCCACACTAATACAAGTGCAAAAGTGGTTTCCTGCACCAACACAAGTGCGAAAAGTGGATTTTCAACACTAACACAAGTGCGAAAAGTGGGTTTTCAACACTAACACAAGTGAGAAAAGTGGTTTCCTTCACTAACACAAGTGCGAAAAGTGGTTTTTCAACACGAACACAAGTGCGAAAAGTGGGTTTTCAACACTAACACAAGTGCGAAAAGTGGTTTTTCCACACTAATACAAGTGCAAAAGTGGTTTCCTGCACCAACACAAGTGCGAAAAGTGGTTTTTCAACACTATCACAAGTGCAAAAAGTGTTTTTTCCACACTAATACAAGTGCAAAAGTGGTTTCCTGCACCAACACAAGTGCGAAAAGTGGTTTTTCAACACTAACACAAGTGCGAAAAGTGGTTTTTCAACACTATCACAAGTGCAAAAAGTGTTTTTTCCACACTAATACAAGTGCAAAAGTGGTTTCCTGCACCAACCCAAGTGGGAAAAGTGGATTTTCAACACTAACACAAGTGCGAAAAGTGGGTTTTCAACACTAACACAAGTGCGAAAATTGGTTTTTCAACACTAACACAAGTGCGAAAAGTGGTTTTCCCACACTAATACAAGTGCAAAAGTGGTTTCCTGCACCAACACAGGTGCGAAAAGTGGTTTTTCAACACTAACACAAATGCGAAAAGTGGTTTTTCAACACTATCACAAGTGCAAAAAGTGTTTTTTCCACACTAATACAAGTGCAAAAGTGGTTTCCTGCACCAACACAAGTGCGAAAAGTGGTTTTTCAACACTAACACAAGTGCGAAAAGTGGTTTTTCAACACTATCACAAGTGCAAAAGTGGTTTCCTGCACCAACACAAGTGCGAAAAGTGGTTTTTCAACACTAACACAAGTGCGAAAAGTGGTTTTTCAACACTATCACAAGTGCAAAAAGTGTTTTTTCCACACTAATACAAGTGCAAAAGTGGTTTCCTGCACTAACACAAGTGCGAAAAGTGGTTTTTCAACACTAACACAAGTGCGAAAAGTGGTTTTTCAACACTATCACAAGTGCAAAAAGTGTTTTTTCCACACTAATACAAGTGCAAAAGTGGTTTCCTGCACCAACACAAGTGCGAAAAGTGGATTTTCAACACTAACACAAGTGCGAAAAGTGGGTTTTCAACACTAACACAAGTGCGAAAAGTGGTTTCTTTCACTAACACAAGTGCGAAAAGTGGTTTTTCAACACTAACACAAGTGCGAAAAGTGGGTTTTCAACAATAACACAAGTGCGAAAAGTGGTTTTTCCACACTAATACAAGTGCAAAAGTGGTTTCCTGCACCAACACAAGTGTGAAAAGTGGTTTTTCAACACTAACACAAGTGCGAAAAGTGGTTTTTCAACACTATCACAAGTGCAAAAAGTGTTTTTTCCACACTAATACAAGTGCAAAAGTGGTTTCCTGCACCAACACAAGTGCGAAAAGTGGTTTTTCAACACTAACACAAGTGCGAAAAGTGGTTTTTCAACACTATCACAAGTGCAAAAAGTGTTTTTTCCACACTAATACAAGTGCAAAAGTGGTTTCCTGCACCAACCCAAGTGGGAAAAGTGGATTTTCAACACCAACACAAGTTCGAAAAGTGGGTTTTCAACACTAACACAAGTGCGAAAATTGGTTTTTCAACACTAACACAAGTGCGAAAAGTGGTTTTTCCACACTAATACAAGTGCAAAAGTGGTTTCCTGCACTAACACAAGTGCGAAAAGTGGTTTTCAACACTAACACAAGTGCGAAAAGTGGTTTTTCAACACTAACACAAGTGCGAAAAGTGGTTTTTCCACACTAATACAAGTGCAAAAGTGGTTTCCTGCACCAACACAGGTGCGAAAAGTGGTTTTTCAACACTAACACAAGTGCGAAAAGTGGTTTTTCAACACTATCACAAGTGCAAAAAGTGTTTTTGCCACACTAATACAAGTGCAAAGGTGGTTTCCTGCACAAACACAAGTGCGAAAAGTGGTTTTTCAACACTAACACAGTTGCGAAAAGTGGTTTTTCCACACTAATACAAGTGCAAAAGTGGTTTCCTGCACAAACACAAGCGCGAAAAGTGGTTTTTCAACACTAACACAAGTGCGAAAAGTGGTTTTTCAACACTATCACAAGTGCAAAAAGTGTTTTTTCCACACTAATACAAGTGCAAAGGTGGTTTCCTGCACCAACACAAGTGCAAAAAGTGGTTTTTCAACACTAACACTAGTGCGAAAAGTGGTTTTTCAACACTATCACAAGGGCAAAAAGTGTTTTTTCCACACTAATACAAGTGCAAAAGTGGTTTCCTGCACCAACACAAGTGCGAAAAGTGGTTTTTCAACACTAACACAAGTGCGAAAAGTGGTTTTTCAACACTATCACAAGTGCAAAAGTGGTTTCCTGCACCAACACAAGTGCGAAAAGTGGTTTTTCAACACTAACACAAGTGCGAAAAGTGGTTTTTCAACACTATCACAAGTGCAAAAAGTGTTTTTTCCACACTAATACAAGTGCAAAAGTGGTTTCCTGCACTAACACAAGTGCGAAAAGTGGTTTTTCAACACTAACACAAGTGCGAAAAGTGGTTTTTCAACACTATCACAAGTGCAAAAAGTGTTTTTTCCACACTAATACAAGTGCAAAAGTGGTTTCCTGCACCAACACAAGTGCGAAAAGTGGATTTTCAACACTAACACAAGTGCGAAAAGTGGGTTTTCAACACTAACACAAGTGCGAAAAGTGGTTTCCTTCACTAACACAAGTGCGAAAAGTGGTTTTTCAACACTAACACAAGTGCGAAAAGTGGGTTTTCAACAATAACACAAGTGCGAAAAGTGGTTTTTCCACACTAATACAAGTGCAAAAGTGGTTTCCTGCACCAACACAAGTGTGAAAAGTGGTTTTTCAACACTAACACAAGTGCGAAAAGTAGTTTTTCAACACTATCACAAGTGCAAAAAGTGTTTTTTCCACACTAATACAAGTGCAAAAGTGGTTTCCTGCACCAACACAAGTGCGAAAAGTGGTTTTTCAACACGTACACAAGTGCGAAAAGTGGTTTTTCAACACTATCACAAGTGCAAAAAGTGTTTTTTCCACACTAATACAAGTGCAAAAGTGGTTTCCTGCACCAACCCAAGTGGGAAAAGTGGATTTTCAACACTAACACAAGTTCGAAAAGTGGGTTTTCAACACTGACACAAGTGCGAAAATTGGTTTTTCAACACTAACACAAGTGCGAAAAGTGGTTTTTCCACACTAATACAAGTGCAAAAGTGGTTTCCTGCACTAACACAAGTGCGAAAAGTGGTTTTTCAACACTAACACAAGTGCGAAAAGTGGTTTTTCAACACTAACACAAGTGCGAAAAGTGGTTTTTCAACACTAACACAAGTGCGAAAAGTGGTTTTTCAACACTAACACAAGTGTGAAAAGTGGTTTTTCCACACTAATACAAGTGCAAAAGTGGTTTCCTGCACCAACACAGGTGCGAAAAGTGGTTTTTCAACACTAACACAAGTGCGAAAAGTGGTTTTTCAACACTATCACAAGTGCGAAAAATGGTTTTTCAACACTATCACAAGTGCAAAAAGTGATTTTTCAACACTAACACAAGTGCAAAAAGTGGTTTTTCAACACTATCACAAGTGCAAAAAGTGTTTTTTCCACACTAATACAAGTGCAAAGGTGGTTTCCTGCACCAACACAAGTGCAAAAAGTGGTTTTTCAACACTAACACAAGTGCGAAAAGTGCTTTTTCAACACTATCACAAGTGCAAAAAGTGTTTTTTCCACACTAATACAAGTGCAAAAGTGGTTTCCTGCACCAACACAAGTGCGAAAAGTGGTTTTTCAACACTAACACAAGTGCGAAAAGTGGTTTTTCAACACTAACACAAGTGTGAAAAGTGGTTTTTCCACACTAATACAAGTGCAAAAGTGGTTTCCTGCACCAACACAGGTGCGAAAAGTGGTTTTTCAACACTAACACAAGTGCGAAAAGTGGTTTTTCAACACTATCACAAGTGCGAAAAGTGGTTTTTCAACACTATCACAAGTGCAAAAAGTGATTTTTCCACAGTAATACAAGTGCAAAAGGGTTTCCTGTACCAACACAAGTGGGAAAAGTGGATTTTCAACACTAACACAAGTGCGAAAAGTGGGTTTTCAACACTAACACAAGTGCGAAAAGTGGTTTCCTTCACTAACACAAGTGCGAAAAGTGGTTTTTGAACACTAACACAAGTGCAAAAAGTGGTTTTTCAACACTAACACAGTTGCGAAAAGTGGTTTTTCCACACTAATACAAGTGCAAAAGTGGTTTCCTGCACAAACACAAGTGCGAAAAGTGGTTTTTCAACACTAACACAAGTGCAAAAAGTGGTTTTTCAACACTATCACAAGTGCAAAAAGTGTTTTTTCCACACTAATACAAGTGCAAAGGTGGTTTCCTGCACCAACACAAGTGCAAAAAGTGGTTTTTCAACACTAACACAAGTGCGAAAAGTGGTTTTTCAACACTATCACAAGTGCAAAAAGTGTTTTTTCCACACTAATACAAGTGCAAAAGTGGTTTCCTGCACCAACACAAGTGGGAAAAGTGGATTTTCAACACTAACACAAGTGCGAAAAGTGGGTTTTCAACAATAACACAAGTGCGAAAAGTGGTTTTTCAACACTATCGCAAGTGCAAAAGTGGTTTCCTGCACCAACACAAGTGCGAAAAGTGGTTTTTCAACACTAACACAAGTGCGAAAAGTGGTTTTTCAACACTATCACAAGTGCAAAAAGTGTTTTTTCCACACTAATACAAGTGCAAAAGTGGTTTCCTGCACTAACACAAGTGCGAAAAGTGGTTTTTCAACACTAACACAAGTGCGAAAAGTGGTTTTTCAACACTATCACAAGTGCAAAAAGTGTTTTTTCCACACTAATACAAGTGCAAAAGTGGTTTCCTGCACCAACACAAGTGCGAAAAGTGGATTTTCAACACTAACACAAGTGCGAAAAGTGGGTTTTCAACACTAACACAAGTGAGAAAAGTGGTTTCCTTCACTAACACAAGTGCGAAAAGTGGTTTTTCAACACGAACACAAGTGCGAAAAGTGGGTTTTCAACACTAACACAAGTGCGAAAAGTGGTTTTTCCACACTAATACAAGTGCAAAAGTGGTTTCCTGCACCAACACAAGTGCGAAAAGTGGTTTTTCAACACTATCACAAGTGCAAAAAGTGTTTTTTCCACACTAATACAAGTGCAAAAGTGGTTTCCTGCACCAACACAAGTGCGAAAAGTGGTTTTTCAACACTAACACAAGTGCGAAAAGTGGTTTTTCAACACTATCACAAGTGCAAAAAGTGTTTTTTCCACACTAATACAAGTGCAAAAGTGGTTTCCTGCACCAACCCAAGTGGGAAAAGTGGATTTTCAACACTAACACAAGTGCGAAAAGTGGGTTTTCAACACTAACACAAGTGCGAAAATTGGTTTTTCAACACTAACACAAGTGCGAAAAGTGGTTTTCCCACACTAATACAAGTGCAAAAGTGGTTTCCTGCACCAACACAGGTGCGAAAAGTGGTTTTTCAACACTAACACAAATGCGAAAAGTGGTTTTTCAACACTATCACAAGTGCAAAAAGTGTTTTTTCCACACTAATACAAGTGCAAAAGTGGTTTCCTGCACCAACACAAGTGCGAAAAGTGGTTTTTCAACACTAACACAAGTGCGAAAAGTGGTTTTTCAACACTATCACAAGTGCAAAAGTGGTTTCCTGCACCAACACAAGTGCGAAAAGTGGTTTTTCAACACTAACACAAGTGCGAAAAGTGGTTTTTCAACACTATCACAAGTGCAAAAAGTGTTTTTTCCACACTAATACAAGTGCAAAAGTGGTTTCCTGCACTAACACAAGTGCGAAAAGTGGTTTTTCAACACTAACACAAGTGCGAAAAGTGGTTTTTCAACACTATCACAAGTGCAAAAAGTGTTTTTTCCACACTAATACAAGTGCAAAAGTGGTTTCCTGCACCAACACAAGTGCGAAAAGTGGATTTTCAACACTAACACAAGTGCGAAAAGTGGATTTTCAACACTAACACAAGTGCGAAAAGTGGTTTCCTTCACTAACACAAGTGCGAAAAGTGGTTTTTCAACACTAACACAAGTGCGAAAAGTGGGTTTTCAACAATAACACAAGTGCGAAAAGTGGTTTTTCCACACTGATACAAGTGCAAAAGTGGTTTCCTGCACCAACACAAGTGTGAAAAGTGGTTTTTCAACACTAACACAAGTGCGAAAAGTGGTTTTTCAACACTATCACAAGTGCAAAAAGTGTTTTTTCCACACTAATACAAGTGCAAAAGTGGTTTCCTGCACCAACACAAGTGCGAAAAGTGGTTTTTCAACACTAACACAAGTGCGAAAAGTGGTTTTTCAACACTATCACAAGTGCAAAAAGTGTTTTTTCCACACTAATACAAGTGCAAAAGTGGTTTCCTGCACCAACCCAAGTGGGAAAAGTGGATTTTCAACACTAACACAAGTTCGAAAAGTGGGTTTTCAACACTAACACAAGTGCGAAAATTGGTTTTTCAACACTAACACAAGTGCGAAAAGTGTTTTTTCCACACTAATACAAGTGCAAAAGTGGTTTCCTGCACCAACCCAAGTGGGAAAAGTGGATTTTCAACACTAACACAAGTGCAAAAAGTGGTTTTTCAACACTAACACAAGTGCGAAAAGTGGTTTTTCAACACTAACACAAGTGCGAAAAGTGGTTTTTCCACACTAATACAAGTGCAAAAGTGGTTTCCTGCACCAACACAGGTGCGAAAAGTGGTTTTTCAACACTAACACAAGTGCGAAAAGTGGTTTTTCAACACTATCACAAGTGCAAAAAGTGTTTTTTCCACACTAATACAAGTGCAAAGGTGGTTTCCTGCACAAACACAAGTGCGAAAAGTGGTTTTTCAACACTAACACAGTTGTGAAAAGTGGTTTTTCCACACTAATACAAGTGCAAAAGTGGTTTCCTGCACAAACACAAGCGCGAAAAGTGGTTTTTCAACACTAACACAAGTGCGAAAAGTGGTTTTTCAACACTATCACAAGTGCAAAAAGTGTTTTTTCCACACTAATACAAGTGCAAAGGTGGTTTCCTGCACCAACACAAGTGCAAAAAGTGGTTTTTCAACACTAACACAAGTGCGAAAAGTGGTTTTTCAACACTATCACAAGTGCAAAAAGTGTTTTTTCCACACTAATACAAGTGCAAAAGTGGTTTCCTGCACCAACACAAGTGCAAAAAGTGGTTTTTCAACACTAACACAAGTGCGAAAAGTGGTTTTTCAACACTATCACAAGTGCAAAAGTGGTTTCCTGCACCAACACAAGTGCGAAAAGTGGTTTTTCAACACTAACACAAGTGCGAAAAGTGGTTTTTCAACACTATCACAAGTGCAAAAAGTGTTTTTTCCACACTAATACAAGTGCAAAAGTGGTTTCCTGCACTAACACAAGTGCGAAAAGTGGTTTTTCAACACTAACACAAGTGCGAAAAGTGGTTTTTCAACACTATCACAAGTGCAAAAAGTGTTTTTTCCACACTAATACAAGTGCAAAAGTGGTTTCCTGCACCAACACAAGTGCGAAAAGTGGATTTTCAACACTAACACAAGTGCGAAAAGTGGGTTTTCAACACTAACACAAGTGCGAAAAGTGGTTTCCTTCACTAACACAAGTGCGAAAAGTGGTTTTTCAACACTAACACAAGTGCGAAAAGTGGGTTTTCAACAATAACACAAGTGCGAAAAGTGGTTTTTCCACACTAATACAAGTGCAAAAGTGGTTTCCTGCACCAACACAAGTGTGAAAAGTGGTTTTTCAACACTAACACAAGTGCGAAAAGTGGTTTTTCAACACTATCACAAGTGCAAAAAGTGTGTTTTCCACACTAATACAAGTGCAAAAGTGGTTTCCTGCACCAACACAAGTGCGAAATGTGGTTTTTCAACACTAACACAAGTGCGAAAAGTGGTTTTTCAACACTATCACAAGTGCAAAAAGTGTTTTTTCCACACTAATACAAGTGCAAAAGTGGTTTCCTGCACCAACCCAAGTGGGAAAAGTGGATTTTCAACACTAACTCAAGTTCGAAAAGTGGGTTTTCAACACTAACACAAGTGCGAAAATTGGTTTTTCAACACTAACACAAGTGCGAAAAGTGGTTTTTCCACACTAATACAAGTGCAAAAGTGGTTTCCTGCACTAACACAAGTGCGAAAAGTGGTTTTTCAACACTAACACAAGTGCGAAAAGTGGTTTTTCCACACTAATACAAGTGCAAAAGTGGTTTCCTGCACCAACACAGGTGCGAAAAGTGGTTTTTCAACACTAACACAAGTGCGAAAAGTGGTTTTTCAACACTATCACAAGTGCGAAAAGTGGTTTTTCAACACTATCACAAGTGCAAAAAGTGATTTTTCCACAGTAATACAAGTGCAAAAGTGGTTTCCTGTACCAACACAAGTGGGAAAAGTGGATTTTCAACAATAACACAAGTGCGAAAAGTGGGTTTACAACACTAACACAAGTGCGAAAAGTGGTTTCCTTCACTAACACAAGTGCGAAAAGTGGTTTTTGAACACTAACACCAGTGCAAAAAGTGGTTTTTCAACACTAACACAGTTGCGAAAAGTGGTTTTTCCACACTAATACAAGTGCAAAAGTGGTTTCCTGCACAAACACAAGTGCGAAAAGTGGTTTTTCAACACTAACACAAGTGCGAAAAGTGGTTTTTCAACACTATCACAAGAGCAAAAAGTGTTTTTTCCACACTAATACAAGTGCAAAGGTGGTTTCCTGCACCAACACAAGTGCAAAAAGTGGTTTTTCAACACTAACACAAGTGCGAAAGTGGTTTTTCAACACTATCACAAGTGCAAAAAGTGTTTTTTCCACACTAATACAAGTGCAAAAGTGGTTTCCTGCACCAACACAAGTGGGAAAAGTGGATTTTCAACACTAACACAAGTGCGAAAAGTGGGTTTTCAACACTAACACAAGTGCGAAAAGTGGTTTTTCAACACTATCGCAAGTGCAAAAGTGGTTTCCTGCACAAACACAAGTGCGAAAAGTGGTTTTTCAACACTAACACAAGTGCGAAAAGTGGTTTTTCAACACTATCACAAGTGCAAAAAGTGTTTTTTCCACACTAATACAAGTGCAAAAGTGGTTTCCTGCACTAACACAAGTGCGAAAAGTGGTTTTTCAACACTAACACAAGTGCGAAAAGTGGTTTTTCAACACTATCACAAGTGCAAAAAGTGTTTTTTCCACACTAATACAAGTGCAAAAGTGGTTTCCTTCACTAACACAAGTGCGAAAAGTGGTTTTTCAACACTAACACAAGTGCGAAAAGTGGGTTTTCAACACTAACACAAGTGCGAAAAGTGGTTTTTCCACACTAATACAAGTGCAAAAGTGGTTTCCTGCACCAACACAAGTGCGAAAAGTGGTTTTTCAACACTATCACAAGTGCAAAAAGTGTTTTTTCCACACTAATACAAGTGCAAAAGTGGTTTCCTGCACCAACACAAGTGCGAAAAGTGGTTTTTCAACACTAACACAAGTGCGAAAAGTGGTTTTTCAACACTATCACAAGTGCAAAAAGTGGTTTTCCCACACTAATACAAGTGCAAAAGTGGTTTCCTGCACCAACACAGGTGCAAAAGTGGTTTCCTGCACCAACACAGGTGCGAAAAGTGGTTTTTCAACACTAACACAAGTGCGAAAAGTGGTTTTTCAACACTATCACAAGTGCAAAAAGTGTTTTTTCCACACTAATACAAGTGCAAAAGTGGTTTCCTGCACCAACCCAAGTGGGAAAAGTGGATTTTCAACACTAACACAAGTGCGAAAAGTGGGTTTTCAACACTAACACAAGTGCGAAAATTGGTTTTTCAACACTAACACAAGTGCGAAAAGTGGTTTTCCCACACTAATACAAGTGCAAAAGTGGTTTCCTGCACCAACACAGGTGCGAAAAGTGGTTTTTCAACACTAACACAAGTGCGAAAAGTGGTTTTTCAACACTATCACAAGTGCAAAAGTGGTTTCCTGCACCAACACAAGTGCGAAAAGTGGTTTTTCAACACTAACACAAGTGCGAAAAGTGGTTTTTCAACACTATCACAAGTGCAAAAAGTGTTTTTTCCACACTAATACAAGTGCAAAAGTGGTTTCCTGCACTAACACAAGTGCGAAAAGTGGTTTTTCAACACTAACACAAGTGCGAAAAGTGGTTTTTCAACACTATCACAAGTGCAAAAAGTGTTTTTTCCACACTAATACAAGTGCAAAAGTGGTTTCCTGCACCAACACAAGTGCGAAAAGTGGATTTTCAACACTAACACAAGTGCGAAAAGTGGGTTTTCAACACTAACACAAGTGCGAAAAGTGGTTTCCTTCACTAACACAGGTGCGAAAAGTGGTTTTTCAACACTAACACAAGTGCGAAAAGTGGGTTTTCAACAATAACACAAGTGCGAAAAGTGGTTTTTCCACACTAATACAAGTGCAAAAGTGGTTTCCTGCACCAACACAAGTGTGAAAAGTGGTTTTTCAACACTAACACAAGTGCGAAAAGTGGTTTTTCAACACTATCACAAGTGCAAAAAGTGTTTTTTCCACACTAATACAAGTGCAAAAGTGGTTTCCTGCACCAACACAAGTGCGAAAAGTGGTTTTTCAACACTAACACAAGTGCGAAAAGTGGTTTTTCAACACTATCACAAGTGCAAAAAGTGTTTTTTCCACACTAATACAAGTGCAAAAGTGGTTTCCTGCACCAACCCAAGTGGGAAAAGTGGATTTTCAACACTAACACAAGTGCGAAAAGTGGGTTTTCAACACTAACACAAGTGCGAAAATTGGTTTTTCAACACTAACACAAGTGCGAAAAGTGGTTTTTCCACACTAATACAAGTGCAAAAAGTGTTTTTTCCACACTAATACAAGTGCAAAAGTGGTTTCCTGCACCAACACAAGTGCGAAAAGTGGTTTTTCAACACTAACACTAGTGCGAAAAGTGGTTTTTCAACACTCACACAAGTGCGAAAAGTGGTTTTTTCCACACTAATACAAGTGCAAAATTGGTTTCCTGCACCAACACAAGTGCGAAAAGTGGTTTTTCAACACTAACACAAGTGCGAAAAGTGGTTTTTCAACACTAACACAAGTGCGAAAAGTGGTTTTTCAACACTAACACAAGTGTGAAAAGTGGTTTTTCCACACTAATACAAGTGCAAAAGTGGTTTCCTGCACCAACACAGGTGCGAAAAGTGGTTTTTCAACACTAACACAAGTGCGAAAAGTGGTTTTTCAACACTATCACAAGTGCGAAAAATGGTTTTTCAACACTATCACAAGTGCAAAAAGTGATTTTTCCACAGTAATACAAGTGCAAAAGTGGTTTCCTGTACCAACACAAGTGGGAAAAGTGGATTTTCAACACTAACACAAGTGCGAAAAGTGGGTTTTCAACACTAACACAAGTGCGAAAAGTGGTTTCCTTCACTAACACAAGTGCGAAAAGTGGTTTTTGAACACTAACACAAGTGCAAAAAGTGGTTTTTCAACACTAACACAGTTGCGAAAAGTGGTTTTTCCACACTAATACAAGTGCAAAAGTGGTTTCCTGCACAAACACAAGTGCGAAAAGTGGTTTTTCAACACTAACACAAGTGCGAAAAGTGGTTTTTCAACACTATCACAAGTGCAAAAAGTGTTTTTTCCACACTAATACAAGTGCAAAGGTGGTTTCCTGCACCAACACAAGTGCAAAAAGTGGTTTTTCAACACTAACACAAGTGCGAAAAGTGGTTTTTCAACACTAACACAAGTGCGAAAAGTGGTTTTTCAACACTATCGCAAGTGCAAAAGTGGTTTCCTGCACCAACACAAGTGCGAAAAGTGGTTTTTCAACACTAACACAAGTGCGAAAAGTGGTTTTTCAACACTATCACAAGTGCAAAAAGTGTTTTTTACACACTAATACAAGTGCAAAAGTGGTTTCCTGCACTAACACAAGTGCGAAAAGTGGTTTTTCAACACTAACACAAGTGCGAAAAGTGGTTTTTCAACACTATCACAAGTGCAAAAAGTGTTTTTTCCACACTAATACAAGTGCAAAAGTGGTTTCCTGCACCAACACAAGTGCGAAAAGTGGATTTTCAACACTAACACAAGTGCGAAAAGTGGGTTTTCAACACTAACACAAGTGAGAAAAGTGGTTTCCTTCACTAACACAAGTGCGAAAAGTGGTTTTTCAACACGAACACAAGAGCGAAAAGTGGGTTTTCAACACTAACACAAGTGCGAAAAGTGGTTTTTCCACACTAATACAAGTGCAAAAGTGGTTTCCTGCACCAACACAAGTGCAAAAAGTGGTTTTTCAACACTATCACAAGTGCAAAAAGTGTTTTTTCCACACTAATACAAGTGCAAAAGTGGTTTCCTGCACCAACACAAGTGCGAAAAGTGGTTTTACAACACTAACACAAGTGCGAAAAGTGGTTTTTCCACACTAATACAAGTGCAAAAGTGGTTTCCTGCACCAACACAAGTGCGAAAAGTGGTTTTTCAACACTAACACAAGTGCGAAAAGTGGTTTTTCAACACTATCACAAGTGCAAAAGTGGTTTCCTGCACCAACACAAGTGCGAAAAGTGGTTTTACAACACTATCGCAAGTGCAAAAGTGGTTTCCTGCACCAACACAGGTGCGAAAAGTGGTTTTTCAACACTAACACAAGTGCGAAAAGTGGTTTTTCAACACTATCACAAGTGCAAAAAGTGTTTTTTCCACACTAATACAAGTGCAAAAGTGGTTTCCTGCACCAACACAAGTGCGAAAAGTGGTTTTTCAACACTAACACAAGTGCGAAAAGTGGTTTTTCAACACTATCACAAGTGCAAAAGTGGTTTCCTGCACCAACACAAGTGCGAAAAGTGGTTTTTCAACACTAACACAAGTGCGAAAAGTGGTTTTTCAACACTATCACAAGTGCAAAAAGTGTTTTTTCCACACTAATACAAGTGCAAAAGTGGTTTCCTGCACTAACACAAGTGCGAAAAGTGGTTTTTCAACACTAACACAAGTGCGAAAAGTGGATTTTCAACACTATCACAAGTGCAAAAAGTGTTTTTTCCACACTAATACAAGTGCAAAAGTGGTTTCCTGCACCAACACAAGTGCGAAAAGTGGATTTTCAACACTAACACAAGTGCGAAAAGTGGGTTTTCAACACTAACACAAGTGCGAAAAGTGGTTTCCTTCACTAACACAAGTGCGAAAAGTGGTTTTTCAACACTAACACAAGTGCGAAAAGTGGGTTTTCAACAATAACACAAGTGCGAAAAGTGGTTTTTCCACACTAATACAAGTGCAAAAGTGGTTTCCTGCACCAACACAAGTGTGAAAAGTGGTTTTTCAACACTAACACAAGTGCGAAAAGTGGTTTTTCAACACTATCACAAGTGCAAAAAGTGTTTTTTCCACACTAATACAAGTGCAAAAGTGGTTTCCTGCACCAACACAAGTGCGAAAAGTGGTTTTTCAACACTAACACAAGTGCGAAAAGTGGTTTTTCAACACTATCACAAGTGCAAAAAGTGTTTTTTCCACACTAATACAAGTGCAAAAGTGGTTTCCTGCACCAACCCAAGTGGGAAAAGCGGATTTTCAACACTAACACAAGTGCGAAAAGTGGGTTTTCAACACTAACACAAGTGCGAAAATTGGTTTTTCAACACTAACACAAGTGCGAAAAGTGGTTTTTCCACACTAATACAAGTGCAAAAAGTGTTTTTTCCACACTAATACAAGTGCAAAAGTGGTTTCCTGCACCAACACAAGTGCAAAAAGTGGTTTTTCAACACTAACACAAGTGCGAAAAGTGGTTTTTCAACACTCACACAAGTGCGAAAAGTGGTTTTTTCCACACTAATACAAGTGCAAAATTGGTTTCCTGCACCAACACAAGTGCGAAAAGTGGTTTTTCAACACTAACACAAGTGCGAAAAGTGGTTTTTCAACACTAACCCAAGTGCGAAAAGTGGTTTTTCAACACTAACACAAGTGTGAAAAGTGGTTTTTCCACACTAATACAAGTGCAAAAGTGGTTTCCTGCACCAACACAGGTGCGAAAAGTGGTTTTTCAACACTAACACAAGTGCGAAAAGTGGTTTTTCAACACTATCACAAGTGCGAAAAATGGTTTTTCAACACTATCACAAGTGCAAAAAGTGATTTTTCCACAGTAATACAAGTGCAAAAGTGGTTTCCTGTACCAACACAAGTGGGAAAAGTGGATTTTCAACACTAACACAAGTGCGAAAAGTGGGTTTTCAACACTAACACAAGTGCGAAAAGTGGTTTCCTTCACTAACACAAGTGCAAAAAGTGGTTTTTGAACACTAACACAAGTGCAAAAAGTGGTTTTTCAACACTAACACAGTTGCGAAAAGTGGTTTTTCCACACTAATACAAGTGCAAAAGTGGTTTCCTGCACAAACACAAGTGCGAAAAGTGGTTTTTCAACACTAACACAAGTGCGAAAAGTGGTTTTTCAACACTATCACAAGTGCAAAAAGTGTTTTTTCCACACTAATACAAGTGCAAAGGTGGTTTCCTGCACCAACACAAGTGCAAAAAGTGGTTTTTCAACACTAACACAAGTGCGAAAAGTGGTTTTTCAACACTAACACAAGTGCGAAAAGTGGTTTTTCAACACTATCGCAAGTGCAAAAGTGGTTTCCTGCACCAACACAAGTGCGAAAAGTGGTTTTTCAACACTAACACAAGTGCGAAAAGTGGTTTTTCAACACTATCACAAGTGCAAAAAGTGTTTTTTCCACACTAATACAAGTGCAAAAGTGGTTTCCTGCACTAACACAAGTGCGAAAAGTGGTTTTTCAACACTAACACAAGTGCGAAAAGTGGTTTTTCAACACTATCACAAGTGCAAAAAGTGTTTTTTCCACACTAATACAAGTGCAAAAGTGGTTTCCTGCACCAACACAAGTGCGAAAAGTGGATTTTCAACACTAACACAAGTGCGAAAAGTGGGTTTTCAACACTAACACAAGTGAGAAAAGTGGTTTCCTTCACTAACACAAGTGCGAAAAGTGGTTTTTCAACACGAACACAAGAGCGAAAAGTGGGTTTTCAACACTAACACAAGTGCGAAAAGTGGTTTTTCCACACTAATACAAGTGCAAAAGTGGTTTCCTGCACCAACACAAGTGCGAAAAGTGGTTTTTCAACACTATCACAAGTGCAAAAAGTGTTTTTTCCACACTAATACAAGTGCAAAAGTGGTTTCCTGCACCAACACAAGTGCGAAAAGTGGTTTTACAACACTAACACAAGTGCGAAAAGTGGTTTTTCAACACTATCACAAGTGCAAAAAGTGTTTTTTCCACACTAATACAAGTGCAAAAGTGGTTTCCTGCACCAACACAAGTGCGAAAAGTGGTTTTTCAACACTAACACAAGTGCGAAAAGTGGTTTTTCAACACTATCACAAGTGCAAAAGTGGTTTCCTGCACCAACACAAGTGCGAAAAGTGGTTTTACAACACTATCGCAAGTGCAAAAGTGGTTTCCTGCACCAACACAGGTGCGAAAAGTGGTTTTTCAACACTAACACAAGTGCGAAAAGTGGTTTTTCAACACTATCACAAGTGCAAAAAGTGTTTTTTCCACACTAATACAAGTGCAAAAGTGGTTTCCTGCACCAACACAAGTGCGAAAAGTGGTTTTTCAACACTAACACAAGTGCGAAAAGTGGTTTTTCAACACTATCACAAGTGCAAAAGTGGTTTCCTGCACCAACACCAGTGCGAAAAGTGGTTTTTCAACACTAACACAAGTGCGAAAAGTGGTTTTTCAACACTATCACAAGTGCAAAAAGTGTTTTTTCCACACTAATACAAGTGCAAAAGTGGTTTCCTGCACTAACACAAGTGCGAAAAGTGGTTTTTCAACACTAACACAAGTGCGAAAAGTGGTTTTTCAACACTATCACAAGTGCAAAAAGTGTTTTTTCCACACTAATACAAGTGCAAAAGTGGTTTCCTGCACCAACACAAGTGCGAAAAGTGGATTTTCAACACTAACACAAGTGCGAAAAGTGGGTTTTCAACACTAACACAAGTGCGAAAAGTGGTTTCCTTCACTAACACAAGTGCGAAAAGTGGTTTTTCAACACTAACACAAGTGCGAAAAGTGGGTTTTCAACAATAACACAAGTGCGAAAAGTGGTTTTTCCACACTAATACAAGTGCAAAAGTGGTTTCCTGCACCAACACAAGTGTGAAAAGTGGTTTTTCAACACTAACACAAGTGCGAAAAGTGGTTTTTCAACACTATCACAAGTGCAAAAAGTGTTTTTTCCACACTAATACAAGTGCAAAAGTGGTTTCCTGCACCAACACAAGTGCGAAAAGTGGTTTTTCAACACTAACACAAGTGCGAAAAGTGGTTTTTCAACACTATCACAAGTGCAAAAAGTGTTTTTTCCACACTAATACAAGTGCAAAAGTGGTTTCCTGCACCAACCCAAGTGGGAAAAGTGGATTTTCAACACTAACACAAGTGCGAAAAGTGGGTTTTCAACACTAACACAAGTGCGAAAATTGGTTTTTCAACACTAACACAAGTGCGAAAAGTGGTTTTTCCACACTAATACAAGTGCAAAAAGTGTTTTTTCCACACTAATACAAGTGCAAAAGTGGTTTCCTGCACCAACACAAGTGCGAAAAGTGGTTTTTCAACACTAACACAAGTGCGAAAAGTGGTTTTTCAACACTAACACAAGTGCGAAAAGTGGTTTTTTCCACACTAATACAAGTGCAAAATTGGTTTCCTGCACCAACACAAGTGCGAAAAGTGGTTTTTCAACACTAACACAAGTGCGAAAAGTGGTTTTTCAACACTAACACAAGTGCGAAAAGTGGTTTTTCAACACTAACACAAGTGTGAAAAGTGGTTTTTCCACACTAATACAAGTGCAAAAGTGGTTTCCTGCACCAACACAGGTGCGAAAAGTGGTTTTTCAACACTAACACAAGTGCGAAAAGTGGTTTTTCAACACTATCACAAGTGCGAAAAGTGGTTTTTCAACACTATCACAAGTGCAAAAAGTGATTTTTCCACAGTAATACAAGTGCAAAAGTGGTTTCCTGTACCAACACAAGTGGGAAAAGTGGATTTTCAACACTAACACAAGTGCGAAAAGTGGGTTTTCAACACTAACACAAGTGCGAAAAGTGGTTTCCTTCACTAACACAAGTGCGAAAAGTGGTTTTTGAACACTAACACAAGTGCAAAAAGTGGTTTTTCAACACTAACACAGTTGCGAAAAGTGGTTTTCCACACTAATACAAGTGCAAAAGTGGTTTCCTGCACAAACACAAGTGCGAAAAGTGGTTTTTCAACACTAACACAAGTGCGAAAAGTGGTTTTTCAACACTATCACAAGTGCAAAAAGTGTTTTTTCCACACTAATACAAGTGCAAAGGTGGTTTCCTGCACCAACACAAGTGCAAAAAGTGGTTTTTCAACACTAACACAAGTGCGAAAAGTGGTTTTTCAACACTATCACAAGTGCAAAAAGTGTTTTTTCCACACTAATACAAGTGCAAAAGTGGTTTCCTGCACCAACACAAGTGGGAAAAGTGGATTTTCAACACCAACACAAGTGCGAAAAGTGGGTTTTCAACAGTAACACAAGTGCGAAAAGTGGTTTTTCAACACTATCGCAAGTGCAAAAGTGGTTTCCTGCACCAACACAAGTGCGAAAAGTGGTTTTTCAACACTAACACAAGTGCGAAAAGTGGTTTTTCAACACTATCACAAGTGCAAAAAGTGTTTTTGCCACACTAATACAAGTGCAATAGTGGTTTCCTGCACTAACACAAGTGCGAAAAGTGGTTTTTCAACACTAACACAAGTGCGAAAAGTGGTTTTTCAACACTATCACAAGTGCAAAAAGTGTTTTTTCCACACTAATACAAGTGCAAAAGTGGTTTCCTGCACCAACACAAGTGCGAAAAGTGGATTTTCAACACTAACACAAGTGCGAAAAGTGGGTTTTCAACACTAACACAAGTGAGAAAAGTGGTTTCCTTCACTAACACAAGTGCGAAAAGTGGTTTTTCAACACGAACACAAGTGCGAAAAGTGGGTTTTCAACACTAACACAAGTGCGAAAAGTGGTTTTTCCACACTAATACAAGTGCAAAAGTGGTTTCCTGCACCAACACAAGTGCGAATAGTGGTTTTTCAACACTATCACAAGTGCAAAAAGTGTTTTTTCCACACTAATACAAGTGCAAAAGTGGTTTCCTGCACCAACACAAGTGCGAAAAGTGGTTTTTCAACACTAACACAAGTGCGAAAAGTGGTTTTTCAACACTATCACAAGTGCAAAAAGTGTTTTTTCCACACTAATACAAGTGCAAAAGTGGTTTCCTGCACCAACACAAGTGCGAAAAGTGGTTTTTCAACACTAACACAAGTGCGAAAAGTGGTTTAACAACACTAACACAAGTGCGAAAAGTGGTTTTTCAACACTATCACAAGTGCAAAAGTGGTTTCCTGCACCAACACAAGTGCGAAAAGTGGTTTTTCAACACTAACACAAGTGCGAAAAGTGGTTTTTCAACACTATCACAAGTGCAAAAAGTGTTTTTTCCACACTAATACAAGTGCAAAAGTGGTTTCCTGCACTAACACAAGTGCGAAAAGTGGTTTTTCAACACTAACACAAGTGCGAAAAGTGGTTTTTCAACACTATCACAAGTGCAAAAAGTGTTTTTTCCACACTAATACAAGTGCAAAAGTGGTTTCCTGCACCAACACAAGTGCGAAAAGTGGATTTTCAACACTAACACAAGTGCGAAAAGTGGGTTTTCAACACTAACACAAGTGCGAAAAGTGGTTTCCTTCACTAACACAAGTGCGAAAAGTGGTTTTTCAACACTAACACAAGTGCGAAAAGTGGGTTTTCAACAATAACACAAGTGCGAAAAGTGGTTTTTCCACACTAATACAAGTGCAAAAGTGGTTTCCTGCACCAACACAAGTGTGAAAAGTGGTTTTTCAACACTAACACAAGTGCGAAAAGTGGTTTTTCAACACTATCACAAGTGCAAAAAGTGTTTTTTCCACACTAATACAAGTGCAAAAGTGGTTTCCTGCACCAACACAAGTGCGAAAAGTGGTTTTTCAACACTAACACAAGTGCGAAAAGTGGTTTTTCAACACTATCACAAGTGCAAAAAGTGTTTTTTCCACACTAATACAAGTGCAAAAGTGGTTTCCTGCACCAACCCAAGTGGGAAAAGTGGATTTTCAACACTAACACAAGTTCGAAAAGTGGGTTTTCAACACTAACACAAGTGCGAAAATTGGTTTTTCAACACTAACACAAGTGCGAAAGTGGTTTTTCCACACTAATACAAGTGCAAAAGTGGTTTCCTGCACTAACACAAGTGCGAAAAGTGGTTTTTCAACACTAACACAAGTGCGAAAAGTGGTTTTTCAACACTAACACAAGTGCAAAAAGTGGTTTTTCCACACTAATACAAGTGCAAAAGTGGTTTCCTGCACCAACACAGGTGCGAAAAGTGGTTTTTCAACACTAACACAAGTGCGAAAAGTGGTTTTTCAACACTATCACAAGTGCAAAAAGTGTTTTTTCCACACTAATACAAGTGCAAAGGTGGTTTCCTGCACAAACACAAGTGCGAAAAGTGGTTTTTCAACACTAACACAGTTGCGAAAAGTGGTTTTTCCACACTAATACAAGTGCAAAAGTGGTTTCCTGCACAAACACAAGCGCAAAAAGTGGTTTTTCAACACTAACACAAGTGCGAAAAGTGGTTTTTCAACACTATCACAAGTGCAAAAAGTGTTTTTTCCACACTAATACAAGTGCAAAGGTGGTTTCCTGCACCAACACAAGTGCAAAAAGTGGTTTTTCAACACTAACACTAGTGCGAAAGTGGTTTTTCAACACTATCACAAGT
This sequence comes from Myxine glutinosa, assembly GCF_964187855.1. Lineage (NCBI taxonomy): Eukaryota > Metazoa > Chordata > Myxini > Myxiniformes > Myxinidae > Myxine > Myxine glutinosa. The sequence goes on from NW_027616713.1 coordinate 180,702, forward strand.
GCAAAAAGTGTTTTTTCCACACTAATACAAGTGCAAAAGTGGTTTCCTGCACCAACACAAGTGCGAAAAGTGGTTTTTCAACATTAACACAAGTGCGAAAAGTGGTTTTTCAACACTATCACAAGTGCAAAAGTGGTTTCCTGCACCAACACAAATGCGAAAAGTGGTTTTTCAACACTAACACAAGTGCGAAAAGTGGTTTTTCAACACTATCACAAGTGCAAAAAGTGTTTTTTCCACACTAATACAAGTGCAAAAGTGGTTTCCTGCACTAACACAAGTGCGAAAAGTGGTTTTTCAACACTAACACAAGTGCGAAAAGTGGTTTTTCAACACTATCACAAGTGCGAAAAGTGTTTTTTCCACACTAATACAAGTGCAAAGGTGGTTTCCTGTACCAACACAAGTGGGAAAAGTGGATTTTCAACACTAACACAAGTGCGAAAAGTGGGTTTTCAACACTAACACAAGTGCGAAAAGTGGTTTCCTTCACTAACACAAGTGCGAAAAGTGGTTTTTGAACACTAACACAAGTGCAAAAAGTGGTTTTTCAACACTAACACAGTTGCGAAAAGTGGTTTTTCCACACTAATACAAGTGCAAAAGTGGTTTCCTGCACAAACACAAGTGCGAAAAGTGGTTTTTCAACACTAACACAAGTGCGAAAAGTGGTTTTTCAACACTATCACAAGTGCAAAAAGTGTTTTTTCCACACTAATACAAGTGCAAAGGTGGTTTCCTGCACCAACACAAGTGCAAAAAGTGGTTTTTCAACACTAACACAAGTGCGAAAAGTGGTTTTTCAACACTAACACAAGTGCGAAAAGTGGTTTTTCAACACTATCGCAAGTGCAAAAGTGGTTTCCTGCACCAACACAAGTGCGAAAAGTGGTTTTTCAACACTAACACAAGTGCGAAAAGTGGTTTTTCAACACTATCACAAGTGCAAAAAGTGTTTTTTCCACACTAATACAAGTGCAAAAGTGGTTTCCTGCACTAACACAAGTGCGAAAAGTGGTTTTTCAACACTAACACAAGTGCGAAAAGTGGTTTTTCAACACTATCACAAGTGCAAAAAGTGTTTTTTCCACACTAATACAAGTGCAAAAGTGGTTTCCTGCACCAACACAAGTGCGAAAAGTGGATTTTCAACACTAACACAAGTGAGAAAAGTGGTTTCCTTCACTAACACAAGTGCGAAAAGTGGTTTTTCAACACGAACACAAGAGCGAAAAGTGGGTTTTCAACACTAACACAAGTGCGAAAAGTGGTTTTTCAACACTATCACAAGTGCAAAAAGTGTTTTTTCCACACTAATACAAGTGCAAAGGTGGTTTCCTGCACCAACACAAGTGCAAAAAGTGGTTTTTCAACACTAACACAAGTGTGAAAAGTGGTTTTTCAACACTAACACAAGTGCGAAAAGTGGTTTTTCAACACTATCGCAAGTGCAAAAGTGGTTTCCTGCACCAACACAAGTGCGAAAAGTGGTTTTTCAACACTAACACAAGTGCGAAAAGTGGTTTTTCAACACTATCACAAGTGCAAAAAGTGTTTTTTCCACACTAATACAAGTGCAAAAGTGGTTTCCTGCACTAACACAAGTGCGAAAAGTGGTTTTTCAACACTAACACAAGTGCGAAAAGTGGTTTTTCAACACTATCACAAGTGCAAAAAGTGTTTTTTCCACACTAATACAAGTGCAAAAGTGGTTTCCTGCACTAACACAAGTGCGAAAAGTGGGTTTTCAACACTAACACAAGTGAGAAAAGTGGTTTCCTTCACTAACACAAGTGCGAAAAGTGGTTTTTCAACACGAACACAAGAGCGAAAAGTGGGTTTTCAACACTAACACAAGTGCGAAAAGTGGTTTTTCCACACTAATACAAGTGCAAAAGTGGTTTCCTGCACCAACACAAGTGCGAAAAGTGGTTTTTCAACACTATCACAAGTGCAAAAAGTGTTTTTTCCACACTAATACAAGTGCAAAAGTGGTTTCCTGCACGAACACAAGTGCGAAAAGTGGTTTTTCAACACTAACACAAGTGCGAAAAGTGGTTTTTCAACACTATCACAAGTGCAAAAAGTGTTTTTTCCACACTAATACAAGTGCAAAAGTGGTTTCCTGCACCAACACAAGTGCGAAAAGTGGTTTTTCAACACTAACACAAGTGCGAAAAGTGGTTTTTCAACACTATCACAAGTGCAAAAGTGGTTTCCTGCACCAACACAAGTGCGAAAAGTGGTTTTTCAACACTATCGCAAGTGCAAAAGTGGTTTCCTGCACCAACACAGGTGCGAAAAGTGGTTTTTCAACACTAACACAAGTGCGAAAAGTGGTTTTTCAACACTATCACAAGTGCAAAAAGTGTTTTTTCCACACTAATACAAGTGCAAAAGTGGTTTCCTGCACCAACACAAGTGCGAAAAGTGGTTTTTCAACACTAACACAAGTGCGAAAAGTGGTTTTTCAACACTATCACAAGTGCAAAAGTGGTTTCCTGCACCAACACAAGTGCGAAAAGTGGTTTTTCAACACTAACACAAGTGCGAAAAGTGGTTTTTCAACACTATCACAAGTGCAAAAAGTGTTTTTTCCACACTAATACAAGTGCAAAAGTGGTTTCCTGCACTAACACAAGTGCGAAAAGTGGTTTTTCAACACTAACACAAGTGCGAAAAGTGGTTTTTCAACACTATCACAAGTGCAAAAAGTGTTTTTTCCACATTAATACAAGTGCAAAAGTGGTTTCCTGCACCAACACAAGTGCGAAAAGTGGATTTTCAACACTAACACAAGTGCGAAAAGTGGGTTTTCAACACTAACACAAGTGCGAAAAGTGGTTTCCTTCACTAACACAAGTGCGAAAAGTGGTTTTTCAACACTAACACAAGTGCGAAAAGTGGGTTTTCAACAATAACACAAGTGCGAAAAGTGGTTTTTCCACACTAATACAAGTGCAAAAGTGGTTTCCTGCACCAACACAAGTGTGAAAAGTGGTTTTTCAACACTAACACAAGTGCGAAAAGTGGTTTTTCAACACTATCACAAGTGCAAAAAGTGTTTTTTCCACACTAATACAAGTGCAAAAGTGGTTTCCTGCACCAACACAAGTGCGAAAAGTGGTTTTTCAACACTAACACAAGTGCGAAAAGAAGTTTTTCAACACTATCACAAGTGCAAAAAGTGTTTTTTCCACACTAATACAAGTGCAAAAGTGGTTTCCTGCACCAACCCAAGTGGGAAAAGTGGATTTTCAACACTAACACAAGTGCGAAAAGTGGGTTTTCAACACTAACACAAGTGCGAAAATTGGTTTTTCAACACTAACACAAGTGCGAAAAGTGGTTTTTCCACACTAATACAAGTGCAAAAAGTGTTTTTTCCACACTAATACAAGTGCAAAAGTGGTTTCCTGCACCAACACAAGTGCGAAAAGTGGTTTTTCAACACTAACACAAGTGCGAAAAGTGGTTTTTCAACACTAACACAAGTGCGAAAAGTGGTTTTTTCCACACTAATACAAGTGCAAAATTGGATTCCTGCACCAACACAAGTGCGAAAAGTGGTTTTCAACACTAACACAAGTGCGAAAAGTGGTTTTTCAACACTAACACAAGTGCGAAAAGTGGTTTTTCAACACTAACACAAGTGTGAAAAGTGGTTTTTCCACACTAATACAAGTGCAAAAGTGGTTTCCTGCACCAACACAGGTGCGAAAAGTGGTTTTTCAACACTAACACAAGTGCGAAAAGTGGTTTTTCAACACTATCACAAGTGCAAAAAGTGTTTTTTCCACACTAATACAAGTGCAAAAGTGGTTTCCTGCACCAACACAAGTGGGAAAAGTGGATTTTCAACACCAACACAAGTGCGAAAAGTGGGTTTTCAACAGTAACACAAGTGCGAAAAGTGGTTTTTCAACACTATCGCAAGTGCAAAAGTGGTTTCCTGCACCAACACAAGTGCGAAAAGTGGTTTTTCAACACTAACACAAGTGCGAAAAGTGGTTTTTCAACACTATCACAAGTGCAAAAAGTGTTTTTGCCACACTAATACAAGTGCAATAGTGGTTTCCTGCACTAACACAAGTGCGAAAAGTGGTTTTTCAACACTAACACAAGTGTGAAAAGTGGTTTTTTCCACACTAATACAAGTGCAAAGGTGGTTTCCTGCACCAACACAAGTGCAAAAAGTGGTTTTTCAACACTAACACAAGTGCGAAAAGTGGTTTTTCAACACTATCACAAGTGCAAAAAGTGTTTTTTCCACACTAATACAAGTGCAAAAGTGGTTTCCTGCACCAACACAAGTGGGAAAAGTGGATTTTCAACACCAACACAAGTGCGAAAAGTGGGTTTTCAACAGTAACACAAGTGCGAAAAGTGGTTTTTCAACACTATCGCAAGTGCAAAAGTGGTTTCCTGCACCAACACAAGTGCGAAAAGTGGTTTTTCAACACTAACACAAGTGCGAAAAGTGGTTTTTCAACACTATCACAAGTGCAAAAAGTGTTTTTGCCACACTAATACAAGTGCAATAGTGGTTTCCTGCACTAACACAAGTGCGAAAAGTGGTTTTTCAACACTAACACAAGTGCGAAAAGTGGTTTTTCAACACTATCACAAGTGCAAAAAGTGTTTTTTCCACACTAATACAAGTGCAAAAGTGGTTTCCTGCACCAACACAAGTGCGAAAAGTGGATTTTCAACACTAACACAAGTGCGAAAAGTGGTTTTTCAACACTATCACAAGTGCAAAAGTGGTTTCCTGCACCAACACAAGTGCGAAAAGTGGTTTTTCAACACTATCGCAAGTGCAAAAGTGGTTTCCTGCACCAACACAGGTGCGAAAAGTGGTTTTTCAACACTAACACAAGTGCGAAAAGTGGTTTTTCAACACTATCACAAGTGCAAAAAGTGTTTTTTCCACACTAATACAAGTGCAAAAGTGGTTTCCTGCACCAACGCAAGTGCGAAAAGTGGTTTTTCAACACTAACACAAGTGCGAAAAGTGGTTTTTCAACACTATCACAAGTGCAAAAGTGGTTTCCTGCACCAACACAAGTGCGAAAAGTGGTTTTTCAACACTAACACAAGTGCGAAAAGTGGTTTTTCAACACTATCACAAGTGCAAAAAGTGTTTTTTCCACACTAATACAAGTGCAAAAGTGGTTTCCTGCACTAACACAAGTGCGAAAAGTGGTTTTTCAACACTAACACAAGTGCGAAAAGTGGTTTTTCAACACTATCACAAGTGCAAAAAGTGTTTTTTCCACATTAATACAAGTGCAAAAGTGGTTTCCTGCACCAACACAAGTGCGAAAAGTGGATTTTCAACACTAACACAAGTGCGAAAAGTGGGTTTTCAACACTAACACAAGTGCGAAAAGTGGTTTCCTTCACTAACACAAGTGCGAAAAGTGGTTTTTCAACACTAACACAAGTGCGAAAAGTGGGTTTTCAACAATAACACAAGTGCGAAAAGTGGTTTTTCCACACTAATACAAGTGCAAAAGTGGTTTCCTGCACCAACACAAGTGTGAAAAGTGGTTTTTCAACACTAACACAAGTGCGAAAAGTGGTTTTTCAACACTATCACAAGTGCAAAAAGTGTTTTTTCCACACTAATACAAGTGCAAAAGTGGTTTCCTGCACCAACACAAGTGCGAAAAGTGGTTTTTCAACACTAACACAAGTGCGAAAAGTGGTTTTCAACACTATCACAAGTGCAAAAAGTGTTTTTTCCACACTAATACAAGTGCAAAAGTGGTTTCCTGCACCAACCCAAGTGGGAAAAGTGGTTTTTCAACACTAACACAAGTGCGAAAAGTGGGTTTTCAACACTAACACAAGTGCGAAAAGTGGTTTTTCCACACTAATACAAGTGCAAAAGTGGTTTCCTGCACCAACACAAGTGCGAAAAGTGGTTTTTCAACACTATCACAAGTGCAAAAAGTGTTTTTTCCACACTAATACAAGTGCAAAAGTGGTTTCCTGCACGAACACAAGTGCGAAAAGTGGTTTTTCAACACTAACACAAGTGCGAAAAGTGGTTTTTCAACACTATCACAAGTGCAAAAAGTGTTTTTTCCACACTAATACAAGTGCAAAAGTGGTTTCCTGCACCAACACAAGTGCGAAAAGTGGTTTTTCAACACTAACACAAGTGCGAAAAGTGGTTTTTCAACACTATCACAAGTGCAAAAGTGGTTTCCTGCACCAACACAAGTGCGAAAAGTGGTTTTTCAACACTATCGCAAGTGCAAAAGTGGTTTCCTGCACCAACACAGGTGCGAAAAGTGGTTTTTCAACACTAACACAAGTGCGAAAAGTGGTTTTTCAACACTATCACAAGTGCAAAAAGTGTTTTTTCCACACTAATACAAGTGCAAAAGTGGTTTCCTGCACCAACACAAGTGCGAAAAGTGGTTTTTCAACACTAACACAAGTGCGAAAAGTGGTTTTTCAACACTATCACAAGTGCAAAAGTGGTTTCCTGCACCAACACAAGTGCGAAAAGTGGTTTTTCAACACTAACACAAGTGCGAAAAGTGGTTTTTCAACACTATCACAAGTGCAAAAAGTGTTTTTTCCACACTAATACAAGTGCAAAAGTGGTTTCCTGCACTAACACAAGTGCGAAAAGTGGTTTTTCAACACTAACACAAGTGCGAAAAGTGGTTTTTCAACACTATCACAAGTGCAAAAAGTGTTTTTTCCACATTAATACAAGTGCAAAAGTGGTTTCCTGCACCAACACAAGTGCGAAAAGTGGATTTTCAACACTAACACAAGTGCGAAAAGTGGGTTTTCAACACTAACACAAGTGCGAAAAGTGGTTTCCTTCACTAACACAAGTGCGAAAAGTGGTTTTTCAACACTAACACAAGTGCGAAAAGTGGGTTTTCAACAATAACACAAGTGCGAAAAGTGGTTTTTCCACACTAATACAAGTGCAAAAGTGGTTTCCTGCACCAACACAAGTGTGAAAAGTGGTTTTTCAACACTAACACAAGTGCGAAAAGTGGTTTTTCAACACTATCACAAGTGCAAAAAGTGTTTTTTCCACACTAATACAAGTGCAAAAGTGGTTTCCTGCACCAACACAAGTGCGAAAAGTGGTTTTTCAACACTAACACAAGTGCGAAAAGAAGTTTTTCAACACTATCACAAGTGCAAAAAGTGTTTTTTCCACACTAATACAAGTGCAAAAGTGGTTTCCTGCACCAACCCAAGTGGGAAAAGTGGATTTTCAACACTAACACAAGTGCGAAAAGTGGGTTTTCAACACTAACACAAGTGCGAAAATTGGTTTTTCAACACTAACACAAGTGCGAAAAGTGGTTTTTCCACACTAATACAAGTGCAAAAAGTGTTTTTTCCACACTAATACAAGTGCAAAAGTGGTTTCCTGCACCAACACAAGTGCGAAAAGTGGTTTTTCAACACTAACACAAGTGCGAAAAGTGGTTTTTCAACACTAACACAAGTGCGAAAAGTGGTTTTTTCCACACTAATACAAGTGCAAAATTGGATTCCTGCACCAACACAAGTGCGAAAAGTGGTTTTCAACACTAACACAAGTGCGAAAAGTGGTTTTTCAACACTAACACAAGTGCGAAAAGTGGTTTTTCAACACTAACACAAGTGTGAAAAGTGGTTTTTCCACACTAATACAAGTGCAAAAGTGGTTTCCTGCACCAACACAGGTGCGAAAAGTGGTTTTTCAACACTAACACAAGTGCGAAAAGTGGTTTTTCAACACTATCACAAGTGCAAAAAGTGTTTTTTCCACACTAATACAAGTGCAAAAGTGGTTTCCTGCACCAACACAAGTGGGAAAAGTGGATTTTCAACACCAACACAAGTGCGAAAAGTGGGTTTTCAACAGTAACACAAGTGCGAAAAGTGGTTTTTCAACACTATCGCAAGTGCAAAAGTGGTTTCCTGCACCAACACAAGTGCGAAAAGTGGTTTTTCAACACTAACACAAGTGCGAAAAGTGGTTTTTCAACACTATCACAAGTGCAAAAAGTGTTTTTGCCACACTAATACAAGTGCAATAGTGGTTTCCTGCACTAACACAAGTGCGAAAAGTGGTTTTTCAACACTAACACAAGTGTGAAAAGTGGTTTTTTCCACACTAATACAAGTGCAAAGGTGGTTTCCTGCACCAACACAAGTGCAAAAAGTGGTTTTTCAACACTAACACAAGTGCGAAAAGTGGTTTTTCAACACTATCACAAGTGCAAAAAGTGTTTTTTCCACACTAATACAAGTGCAAAAGTGGTTTCCTGCACCAACACAAGTGGGAAAAGTGGATTTTCAACACCAACACAAGTGCGAAAAGTGGGTTTTCAACAGTAACACAAGTGCGAAAAGTGGTTTTTCAACACTATCGCAAGTGCAAAAGTGGTTTCCTGCACCAACACAAGTGCGAAAAGTGGTTTTTCAACACTAACACAAGTGCGAAAAGTGGTTTTTCAACACTATCACAAGTGCAAAAAGTGTTTTTGCCACACTAATACAAGTGCAATAGTGGTTTCCTGCACTAACACAAGTGCGAAAAGTGGTTTTTCAACACTAACACAAGTGCGAAAAGTGGTTTTTCAACACTATCACAAGTGCAAAAAGTGTTTTTTCCACACTAATACAAGTGCAAAAGTGGTTTCCTGCACCAACACAAGTGCGAAAAGTGGATTTTCAACACTAACACAAGTGCGAAAAGTGGTTTTTCAACACTATCACAAGTGCAAAAGTGGTTTCCTGCACCAACACAAGTGCGAAAAGTGGTTTTTCAACACTATCGCAAGTGCAAAAGTGGTTTCCTGCACCAACACAGGTGCGAAAAGTGGTTTTTCAACACTAACACAAGTGCGAAAAGTGGTTTTTCAACACTATCACAAGTGCAAAAAGTGTTTTTTCCACACTAATACAAGTGCAAAAGTGGTTTCCTGCACCAACACAAGTGCGAAAAGTGGTTTTTCAACACTAACACAAGTGCGAAAAGTGGTTTTTCAACACTATCACAAGTGCAAAAGTGGTTTCCTGCACCAACACAAGTGCGAAAAGTGGTTTTTCAACACTAACACAAGTGCGAAAAGTGGTTTTTCAACACTATCACAAGTGCAAAAAGTGTTTTTTCCACACTAATACAAGTGCAAAAGTGGTTTCCTGCACTAACACAAGTGCGAAAAGTGGTTTTTCAACACTAACACAAGTGCGAAAAGTGGTTTTTCAACACTATCACAAGTGCAAAAAGTGTTTTTTCCACATTAATACAAGTGCAAAAGTGGTTTCCTGCACCAACACAAGTGTGAAAAGTGGATTTTCAACACTAACACAAGTGCGAAAAGTGGGTTTTCAACACTAACACAAGTGCGAAAAGTGGTTTCCTTCACTAACACAAGTGCGAAAAGTGGTTTTTCAACACTAACACAAGTGCGAAAAGTGGGTTTTCAACAATAACACAAGTGCGAAAAGTGGTTTTTCCACACTAATACAAGTGCAAAAGTGGTTTCCTGCACCAACACAAGTGTGAAAAGTGGTTTTTCAACACTAACACAAGTGCGAAAAGTGGTTTTTCAACACTATCACAAGTGCAAAAAGTGTTTTTTCCACACTAATACAAGTGCAAAAGTGGTTTCCTGCACCAACACAAGTGCGAAAAGTGGTTTTTCAACACTAACACAAGTGCGAAAAGTGGTTTTTCAACACTATCACAAGTGCAAAAAGTGTTTTTTCCACACTAATACAAGTGCAAAAGTGGTTTCCTGCACCAACCCAAGTGGGAAAAGTGGATTTTCAACACTAACACAAGTGCGAAAAGTGGGTTTTCAACACTAACACAAGTGCGAAAATTGGTTTTTCAACACTAACACAAGTGCGAAAAGTGGTTTTTCCACACTAATACAAGTGCAAAAAGTGTTTTTTCCACACTAATACAAGTGCAAAAGTGGTTTCCTGCACCAACACAAGTGCGAAAAGTGGTTTTTCAACACTAACACAAGTGCGAAAAGTGGTTTTTCAACACTAACACAAGTGCGAAAAGTGGTTTTTTCCACACTAATACAAGTGCAAAATTGGTTTCCTGCACCAACACAAGTGCGAAAAGTGGTTTTCAACACTAACACAAGTGCGAAAAGTGGTTTTTCAACACTAACACAAGTGCGAAAAGTGGTTTTTCAACACTAACACAAGTGTGAAAAGTGGTTTTTCCACACTAATACAAGTGCAAAAGTGGTTTCCTGCACCAACACAGGTGCGAAAAGTGGTTTTTCAACACTAACACAAGTGCGAAAAGTGGTTTTTCAACACTATCACAAGTGCAAAAAGTGTTTTTTCCACACTAATACAAGTGCAAAAGTGGTTTCCTGCACCAACACAAGTGGGAAAAGTGGATTTTCAACACCAACACAAGTGCGAAAAGTGGGTTTTCAACAGTAACACAAGTGCGAAAAGTGGTTTTTCAACACTATCGCAAGTGCAAAAGTGGTTTCCTGCACCAACACAAGTGCGAAAAGTGGTTTTTCAACACTAACACAAGTGCGAAAAGTGGTTTTTCAACACTATCACAAGTGCAAAAAGTGTTTTTGCCACACTAATACAAGTGCAATAGTGGTTTCCTGCACTAACACAAGTGCGAAAAGTGGTTTTTCAACACTAACACAAGTGTGAAAAGTGGTTTTTTCCACACTAATACAAGTGCAAAGGTGGTTTCCTGCACCAACACAAGTGCAAAAAGTGGTTTTTCAACACTAACACAAGTGCGAAAAGTGGTTTTTCAACACTATCACAAGTGCAAAAAGTGTTTTTTCCACACTAATACAAGTGCAAAAGTGGTTTCCTGCACCAACACAAGTGGGAAAAGTGGATTTTCAACACTAACACAAGTGCGAAAAGTGGGTTTTCAACAGTAACACAAGTGCGAAAAGTGGTTTTTCAACACTATCGCAAGTGCAAAAGTGGTTTCCTGCACCAACACAAGTGCGAAAAGTGGTTTTTCAACACTAACACAAGTGCGAAAAGTGGTTTTTCAACACTATCACAAGTGCAAAAAGTGTTTTTGCCACACTAATACAAGTGCAATAGTGGTTTCCTGCACTAACACAAGTGCGAAAAGTGGTTTTTCAACACTAACACAAGTGCGAAAAGTGGTTTTTCAACACTATCACAAGTGCAAAAAGTGTTTTTTCCACACTAATACAAGTGCAAAAGTGGTTTCCTGCACCAACACAAGTGCGAAAAGTGGATTTTCAACACTAACACAAGTGCGAAAAGTGGGTTTTCAACACTAACACAAGTGAGAAAAGTGGTTTCCTTCACTAACACAAGTGCGAAAAGTGGTTTTTCAACACGAACACAAGTGCGAAAAGTGGGTTTTCAACACTAACACAAGTGCGAAAAGTGGTTTTTCCACACTAATACAAGTGCAAAAGTGGTTTCCTGCACCAACACAAGTGCGAATAGTGGTTTTTCAACACTATCACAAGTGCAAAAAGTGTTTTTTCCACACTAATACAAGTGCAAAAGTGGTTTCCTGCACCAAAACAAGTGCGAAAAGTGGTTTTTCAACACTAACACAAGTGCGAAAAGTGGTTTTTCAACACTATCACAAGTGCAAAAAGTGTTTTTTCCACACTAATACAAGTGCAAAAGTGGTTTCCTGCACCAACACAAGTGCGAAAAGTGGTTTTTCAACACTAACACAAGTGCGAAAAGTGGTTTTTCAACACTAACACAAGTGCGAAAAGTGGTTTTTCAACACTATCACAAGTGCAAAAGTGGTTTCCTGCACCAACACAAGTGCGAAAAGTGGTTTTTCAACACTAACACAAGTGCGAAAAGTGGTTTTTCAACACTATCACAAGTGCAAAAAGTGTTTTTTCCACACTAATACAAGTGCAAAAGTGGTTTCCTGCACTAACACAAGTGCGAAAAGTGGTTTTTCAACACTAACACAAGTGCGAAAAGTGGTTTTTCAACACTATCACAAGTGCAAAAAGTGTTTTTTCCACACTAATACAAGTGCAAAAGTGGTTTCCTGCACCAACACAAGTGCGAAAAGTGGATTTTCAACACTAACACAAGTGCGAAAAGTGGGTTTTCAACACTAACACAAGTGCGAAAAGTGGTTTCCTTCACTAACACAAGTGCGAAAAGTGGTTTTTCAACACTAACACAAGTGCGAAAAGTGGGTTTTCAACAATAACACAAGTGCGAAAAGTGGTTTTTCCACACTAATACAAGTGCAAAAGTGGTTTCCTGCACCAACACAAGTGTGAAAAGTGGTTTTTCAACACTAACACAAGTGCGAAAAGTGGTTTTTCAACACTATCACAAGTGCAAAAAGTGTTTTTTCCACACTAATACAAGTGCAAAAGTGGTTTCCTGCACCAACACAAGTGCGAAAAGTGGTTTTTCAACACTAACACAAGTGCGAAAAGTGGTTTTTCAACACTATCACAAGTGCAAAAAGTGTTTTTTCCACACTAATACAAGTGCAAAAGTGGTTTCCTGCACCAACCCAAGTGGGAAAAGTGGATTTTCAACACTAACACAAGTTCGAAAAGTGGGTTTTCAACACTAACACAAGTGCGAAAATTGGTTTTTCAACACTAACACAAGTGCGAAAGTGGTTTTTCCACACTAATACAAGTGGAAAAGTGGTTTCCTGCACTAACACAAGTGCGAAAAGTGGTTTTTCAACACTAACACAAGTGCGAAAAGTGGTTTTTCAACACTAACACAAGTGCGAAAAGTGGTTTTTCCACACTAATACAAGTGCAAAAGTGGTTTCCTGCACCAACACAGGTGCGAAAAGTGGTTTTTCAACACTAACACAAGTGCGAAAAGTGGTTTTTCAACACTATCACAAGTGCAAAAAGTGTTTTTTCCACACTAATACAAGTGCAAAGGTGGTTTCCTGCACAAACACAAGTGCGAAAAGTGGTTTTTCAACACTAACACAGTTGCGAAAAGTGGTTTTTCCACACTAATACAAGTGCAAAAGTGGTTTCCTGCACAAACACAAGCGCGAAAAGTGGTTTTTCAACACTAACACAAGTGCGAAAAGTGGTTTTTCAACACTATCACAAGTGCAAAAAGTGTTTTTTCCACACTAATACAAGTGCAAAGGTGGTTTCCTGCACCAACACAAGTGCAAAAAGTGGTTTTTCAACACTAACACTAGTGCGAAAGTGGTTTTTCAACACTATCACAAGTGCAAAAAGTGTTTTTTCCACACTAATACAAGTGCAAAAGTGGTTTCCTGCACCAACACAAGTGCGAAAAGTGGTTTTTCAACATTAACACAAGTGCGAAAAGTGGTTTTTCAACACTATCACAAGTGCAAAAGTGGTTTCCTGCACCAACACAAATGCGAAAAGTGGTTTTTCAACACTAACACAAGTGCGAAAAGTGGTTTTTCAACACTATCACAAGTGCAAAAAGTGTTTTTTCCACACTAATACAAGTGCAAAAGTGGTTTCCTGCACTAACACAAGTGCGAAAAGTGGTTTTTCAACACTAACACAAGTGCGAAAAGTGGTTTTTCAACACTATCACAAGTGCGAAAAGTGTTTTTTCCACACTAATACAAGTGCAAAAGTGGTTTCCTGCACCAACACAAGTGCGAAAAGTGGATTTTCAACACTAACACAAGTGCGAAAAGTGGGTTTTCAACACTAACACAAGTGCGAAAAGTGGTTTCCTTCACTAACACAAGTGCGAAAAGTGGTTTTTCAACACTAACACAAGTGCGAAAAGTGGGTTTTCAACAATAACACAAGTGCGAAAAGTGGTTTTTCCACACTAATACAAGTGCAAAAGTGGTTTCCTGCACCAACACAAGTGTGAAAAGTGGTTTTTCAACACTAACACAAGTGCGAAAAGTGGTTTTTCAACACTATCACAAGTGCAAAAAGTGTTTTTTCCACACTAATACAAGTGCAAAAGTGGTTTCCTGCACCAACACAAGTGCGAAAAGTGGTTTTTCAACACTAACACAAGTGCGAAAAGTGGTTTTTCAACACTATCACAAGTGCAAAAAGTGTTTTTTCCACACTAATACAAGTGCAAAAGTGGTTTCCTGCACCAACCCAAGTGGGAAAAGTGGATTTTCAACACTAACACAAGTTCGAAAAGTGGGTTTTCAACACTAACACAAGTGCGAAAATTGGTTTTTCAACACTAACACAAGTGCGAAAAGTGGTTTTTCCACACTAATACAAGTGCAAAAGTGGTTTCCTGCACTAACACAAGTGCGAAAAGTGGTTTTTCAACACTAACACAAGTGCGAAAAGTGGTTTTTCAACACTAACACAAGTGCGAAAAGTGGTTTTTCCACACTAATACAAGTGCAAAAGTGGTTTCCTGCACCAACACAGGTGCGAAAAGTGGTTTTTCAACACTAACACAAGTGCGAAAAGTGGTTTTTCAACACTATCACAAGTGCAAAAAGTGTTTTTTCCACACTAATACAAGTGCAAAGGTGGTTTCCTGCACAAACACAAGTGCGAAAAGTGGTTTTTCAACACTAACACAGTTGCGAAAAGTGGTTTTGCCACACTAATACAAGTGCAAAAGTGGTTTCCTGCACAAACACAAGCGCGAAAAGTGGTTTTTCAACACTAACACAAGTGCGAAAAGTGGTTTTTCAACACTATCACAAGTGCAAAAAGTGTTTTTTCCACACTAATACAAGTGCAAAGGTGGTTTCCTGTACCAACACAAGTGGGAAAAGTGGATTTTCAACACTAACACAAGTGCGAAAAGTGGGTTTTCAACACTAACACAAGTGCGAAAAGTGGTTTCCTTCACTAACACAAGTGCGAAAAGTGGTTTTTGAACACTAACACAAGTGCAAAAAGTGGTTTTTCAACACTAACACAGTTGCGAAAAGTGGTTTTTCCACACTAATACAAGTGCAAAAGTGGTTTCCTGCACAAACACAAGTGCAAAAAGTGTTTTTTCCACACTAATACAAGTGCAAAAGTGGTTTCCTGCACCAACCCAAGTGGGAAAAGTGGATTTTCAACACTAACACAAGTTCGAAAAGTGGGTTTTCAACACTAACACAAGTGCGAAAATTGGTTTTTCAACACTAACACAAGTGCGAAAAGTGGTTTTTCCACACTAATACAAGTGCAAAAGTGGTTTCCTGCACTAACACAAGTGCGAAAAGTGGTTTTTCAACACTAACACAAGTGCGAAAAGTGGTTTTTCAACACTAACACAAGTGCGAAAAGTGGTTTTTCCACACTAATACAAGTGCAAAAGTGGTTTCCTGCACCAACACAGGTGCGAAAAGTGGTTTTTCAACACTAACACAAGTGCGAAAAGTGGTTTTTCAACACTATCACAAGTGCAAAAAGTGTTTTTTCCACACTAATACAAGTGCAAAGGTGGTTTCCTGCACAAACACAAGTGCGAAAAGTGGTTTTTCAACACTAACACAGTTGCGAAAAGTGGTTTTGCCACACTAATACAAGTGCAAAAGTGGTTTCCTGCACAAACACAAGCGCGAAAAGTGGTTTTTCAACACTAACACAAGTGCGAAAAGTGGTTTTTCAACACTATCACAAGTGCAAAAAGTGTTTTTTCCACACTAATACAAGTGCAAAGGTGGTTTCCTGTACCAACACAAGTGGGAAAAGTGGATTTTCAACACTAACACAAGTGCGAAAAGTGGGTTTTCAACACTAACACAAGTGCGAAAAGTGGTTTCCTTCACTAACACAAGTGCGAAAAGTGGTTTTTGAACACTAACACAAGTGCAAAAAGTGGTTTTTCAACACTAACACAGTTGCGAAAAGTGGTTTTTCCACACTAATACAAGTGCAAAAGTGGTTTCCTGCACAAACACAAGTGCGAAAAGTGGTTTTTCAACACTAACACAAGTGCGAAAAGTGGTTTTTCAACACTATCACAAGTGCAAAAAGTGTTTTTTCCACACTAATACAAGTGCAAAGGTGGTTTCCTGCACCAACACAAGTGCAAAAAGTGGTTTTCAACACTAACACAAGTGCGAAAAGTGGTTTTTCAACACTAACACAAGTGCGAAAAGTGGTTTTTCAACACTAACACAAGTGTGAAAAGTGGTTTTTCCACACTAATACAAGTGCAAAAGTGGTTTCCTGCACCAACACAGGTGCGAAAAGTGGTTTTTCAACACTAACACAAGTGCGAAAAGTGGTTTTTCAACACTATCACAAGTGCAAAAAGTGTTTTTTCCACACTAATACAAGTGCAAAAGTGGTTTCCTGCACCAACACAAGTGGGAAAAGTGGATTTTCAACACCAACACAAGTGCGAAAAGTGGGTTTTCAACAGTAACACAAGTGCGAAAAGTGGTTTTTCAACACTATCGCAAGTGCAAAAGTGGTTTCCTGCACCAACACAAGTGCGAAAAGTGGTTTTTCAACACTAACACAAGTGCGAAAAGTGGTTTTTCAACACTATCACAAGTGCAAAAAGTGTTTTTGCCACACTAATACAAGTGCAATAGTGGTTTCCTGCACTAACACAAGTGCGAAAAGTGGTTTTTCAACACTAACACAAGTGTGAAAAGTGGTTTTTTCCACACTAATACAAGTGCAAAGGTGGTTTCCTGCACCAACACAAGTGCAAAAAGTGGTTTTTCAACACTAACACAAGTGCGAAAAGTGGTTTTTCAACACTATCACAAGTGCAAAAAGTGTTTTTTCCACACTAATACAAGTGCAAAAGTGGTTTCCTGCACCAACACAAGTGGGAAAAGTGGATTTTCAACACCAACACAAGTGCGAAAAGTGGGTTTTCAACAGTAACACAAGTGCGAAAAGTGGTTTTTCAACACTATCGCAAGTGCAAAAGTGGTTTCCTGCACCAACACAAGTGCGAAAAGTGGTTTTTCAACACTAACACAAGTGCGAAAAGTGGTTTTTCAACACTATCACAAGTGCAAAAAGTGTTTTTGCCACACTAATACAAGTGCAATAGTGGTTTCCTGCACTAACACAAGTGCGAAAAGTGGTTTTTCAACACTAACACAAGTGCGAAAAGTGGTTTTTCAACACTATCACAAGTGCAAAAAGTGTTTTTTCCACACTAATACAAGTGCAAAAGTGGTTTCCTGCACCAACACAAGTGCGAAAAGTGGATTTTCAACACTAACACAAGTGCGAAAAGTGGGTTTTCAACACTAACACAAGTGAGAAAAGTGGTTTCCTTCACTAACACAAGTGCGAAAAGTGGTTTTTCAACACGAACACAAGTGCGAAAAGTGGGTTTTCAACACTAACACAAGTGCGAAAAGTGGTTTTTCCACACTAATACAAGTGCAAAAGTGGTTTCCTGCACCAACACAAGTGCGAATAGTGGTTTTTCAACACTATCACAAGTGCAAAAAGTGTTTTTTCCACACTAATACAAGTGCAAAAGTGGTTTCCTGCACCAAAACAAGTGCGAAAAGTGGTTTTTCAACACTAACACAAGTGCGAAAAGTGGTTTTTCAACACTATCACAAGTGCAAAAAGTGTTTTTTCCACACTAATACAAGTGCAAAAGTGGTTTCCTGCACCAACACAAGTGCGAAAAGTGGTTTTTCAACACTAACACAAGTGCGAAAAGTGGTTTTTCAACACTAACACAAGTGCGAAAAGTGGTTTTTCAACACTATCACAAGTGCAAACGTGGTTTCCTGCACCAACACAAGTGCGAAAAGTGGTTTTTCAACACTAACACAAGTGCGAAAAGTGGTTTTTCAACACTATCACAAGTGCAAAAAGTGTTTTTTCCACACTAATACAAGTGCAAAAGTGGTTTCCTGCACTAACACAAGTGCGAAAAGTGGTTTTTCAACACTAACACAAGTGCGAAAAGTGGTTTTTCAACACTATCACAAGTGCAAAAAGTGTTTTTTCCACACTAATACAAGTGCAAAAGTGGTTTCCTGCACCAACACAAGTGCGAAAAGTGGATTTTCAACACTAACACAAGTGCGAAAAGTGGGTTTTCAACACTAACACAAGTGCGAAAAGTGGTTTCCTTCACTAACACAAGTGCGAAAAGTGGTTTTTCAACACTAACACAAGTGCGAAAAGTGGGTTTTCAACAATAACACAAGTGCGAAAAGTGGTTTTTCCACACTAATACAAGTGCAAAAGTGGTTTCCTGCACCAACACAAGTGTGAAAAGTGGTTTTTCAACACTAACACAAGTGCGAAAAGTGGTTTTTCAACACTATCACAAGTGCAAAAAGTGTTTTTTCCACACTAATACAAGTGCAAAAGTGGTTTCCTGCACCAACACAAGTGCGAAAAGTGGTTTTTCAACACTAACACAAGTGCGAAAAGTGGTTTTTCAACACTATCACAAGTGCAAAAAGTGTTTTTTCCACACTAATACAAGTGCAAAAGTGGTTTCCTGCACCAACCCAAGTGGGAAAAGTGGATTTTCAACACTAACACAAGTTCGAAAAGTGGGTTTTCAACACTAACACAAGTGCGAAAATTGGTTTTTCAACACTAACACAAGTGCGAAAGTGGTTTTTCCACACTAATACAAGTGGAAAAGTGGTTTCCTGCACTAACACAAGTGCGAAAAGTGGTTTTTCAACACTAACACAAGTGCGAAAAGTGGTTTTTCAACACTAACACAAGTGCGAAAAGTGGTTTTTCCACACTAATACAAGTGCAAAAGTGGTTTCCTGCACCAACACAGGTGCGAAAAGTGGTTTTTCAACACTAACACAAGTGCGAAAAGTGGTTTTTCAACACTATCACAAGTGCAAAAAGTGTTTTTTCCACACTAATACAAGTGCAAAGGTGGTTTCCTGCACAAACACAAGTGCGAAAAGTGGTTTTTCAACACTAACACAGTTGCGAAAAGTGGTTTTTCCACACTAATACAAGTGCAAAAGTGGTTTCCTGCACAAACACAAGCGCGAAAAGTGGTTTTTCAACACTAACACAAGTGCGAAAAGTGGTTTTTCAACACTATCACAAGTGCAAAAAGTGTTTTTTCCACACTAATACAAGTGCAAAGGTGGTTTCCTGCACCAACACAAGTGCAAAAAGTGGTTTTTCAACACTAACACTAGTGCGAAAGTGGTTTTTCAACACTATCACAAGTGCAAAAAGTGTTTTTTCCACACTAATACAAGTGCAAAAGTGGTTTCCTGCACCAACACAAGTGCGAAAAGTGGTTTTTCAACATTAACACAAGTGCGAAAAGTGGTTTTTCAACACTATCACAAGTGCAAAAGTGGTTTCCTGCACCAACACAAATGCGAAAAGTGGTTTTTCAACACTAACACAAGTGCGAAAAGTGGTTTTTCAACACTATCACAAGTGCAAAAAGTGTTTTTTCCACACTAATACAAGTGCAAAAGTGGTTTCCTGCACTAACACAAGTGCGAAAAGTGGTTTTTCAACACTAACACAAGTGCGAAAAGTGGTTTTTCAACACTATCACAAGTGCGAAAAGTGTTTTTTCCACACTAATACAAGTGCAAAAGTGGTTTCCTGCACCAACACAAGTGCGAAAAGTGGATTTTCAACACTAACACAAGTGCGAAAAGTGGGTTTTCAACACTAACACAAGTGCGAAAAGTGGTTTCCTTCACTAACACAAGTGCGAAAAGTGGTTTTTCAACACTAACACAAGTGCGAAAAGTGGGTTTTCAACAATAACACAAGTGCGAAAAGTGGTTTTTCCACACTAATACAAGTGCAAAAGTGGTTTCCTGCACCAACACAAGTGTGAAAAGTGGTTTTTCAACACTAACACAAGTGCGAAAAGTGGTTTTTCAACACTATCACAAGTGCAAAAAGTGTTTTTTCCACACTAATACAAGTGCAAAAGTGGTTTCCTGCACCAACACAAGTGCGAAAAGTGGTTTTTCAACACTAACACAAGTGCGAAAAGTGGTTTTTCAACACTATCACAAGTGCAAAAAGTGTTTTTTCCACACTAATACAAGTGCAAAAGTGGTTTCCTGCACCAACCCAAGTGGGAAAAGTGGATTTTCAACACTAACACAAGTTCGAAAAGTGGGTTTTCAACACTAACACAAGTGCGAAAATTGGTTTTTCAACACTAACACAAGTGCGAAAAGTGGTTTTTCCACACTAATACAAGTGCAAAAGTGGTTTCCTGCACTAACACAAGTGCGAAAAGTGGTTTTTCAACACTAACACAAGTGCGAAAAGTGGTTTTTCAACACTAACACAAGTGCGAAAAGTGGTTTTTCCACACTAATACAAGTGCAAAAGTGGTTTCCTGCACCAACACAGGTGCGAAAAGTGGTTTTTCAACACTAACACAAGTGCGAAAAGTGGTTTTTCAACACTATCACAAGTGCAAAAAGTGTTTTTTCCACACTAATACAAGTGCAAAGGTGGTTTCCTGCACAAACACAAGTGCGAAAAGTGGTTTTTCAACACTAACACAGTTGCGAAAAGTGGTTTTGCCACACTAATACAAGTGCAAAAGTGGTTTCCTGCACAAACACAAGCGCGAAAAGTGGTTTTTCAACACTAACACAAGTGCGAAAAGTGGTTTTTCAACACTATCACAAGTGCAAAAAGTGTTTTTTCCACACTAATACAAGTGCAAAGGTGGTTTCCTGTACCAACACAAGTGGGAAAAGTGGATTTTCAACACTAACACAAGTGCGAAAAGTGGGTTTTCAACACTAACACAAGTGCGAAAAGTGGTTTCCTTCACTAACACAAGTGCGAAAAGTGGTTTTTGAACACTAACACAAGTGCAAAAAGTGGTTTTTCAACACTAACACAGTTGCGAAAAGTGGTTTTTCCACACTAATACAAGTGCAAAAGTGGTTTCCTGCACAAACACAAGTGCGAAAAGTGGTTTTTCAACACTAACACAAGTGCGAAAAGTGGTTTTTCAACACTATCACAAGTGCAAAAAGTGTTTTTTCCACACTAATACAAGTGCAAAGGTGGTTTCCTGCACCAACACAAGTGCAAAAAGTGGTTTTTCAACACTAACACAAGTGCGAAAAGTGGTTTTTCAACACTAACACAAGTGCGAAAAGTGGTTTTTCAACACTATCGCAAGTGCAAAAGTGGTTTCCTGCACCAACACAAGTGCGAAAAGTGGTTTTTCAACACTAACACAAGTGCGAAAAGTGGTTTTTCAACACTATCACAAGTGCAAAAAGTGTTTTTTCCACACTAATACAAGTGCAAAGGTGGTTTCCTGCACCAACACAAGTGCAAAAAGTGGTTTTTCAACACTAACACAAGTGCGAAAAGTGGTTTTTCAACACTAACACAAGTGCAAAAAGTGGTTTTTCAACACTATCACAAGTGCAAAAAGTGTTTTTTCCACACTAATACAAGTGCAAAAGTGGTTTCCTGCACCAACACAAGTGGGAAAAGTGGATTTTCAACACCAACACAAGTGCGAAAAGTGGGTTTTCAACAGTAACACAAGTGCGAAAAGTGGTTTTTCAACACTATCGCAAGTGCAAAAGTGGTTTCCTGCACCAACACAAGTGCGAAAAGTGGTTTTTCAACACTAACACAAGTGCGAAAAGTGGTTTTTCAACACTATCACAAGTGCAAAAAGTGTTTTTGCCACACTAATACAAGTGCAATAGTGGTTTCCTGCACTAACACAAGTGCGAAAAGTGGTTTTTCAACACTAACACAAGTGTGAAAAGTGGTTTTTTCCACACTAATACAAGTGCAAAGGTGGTTTCCTGCACCAACACAAGTGCAAAAAGTGGTTTTTCAACACTAACACAAGTGCGAAAAGTGGTTTTTCAACACTATCACAAGTGCAAAAAGTGTTTTTTCCACACTAATACAAGTGCAAAAGTGGTTTCCTGCACCAACACAAGTGGGAAAAGTGGATTTTCAACACCAACACAAGTGCGAAAAGTGGGTTTTCAACAGTAACACAAGTGCGAAAAGTGGTTTTTCAACACTATCGCAAGTGCAAAAGTGGTTTCCTGCACCAACACAAGTGCGAAAAGTGGTTTTTCAACACTAACACAAGTGCGAAAAGTGGTTTTTCAACACTATCACAAGTGCAAAAAGTGTTTTTGCCACACTAATACAAGTGCAATAGTGGTTTCCTGCACTAACACAAGTGCGAAAAGTGGTTTTTCAACACTAACACAAGTGCGAAAAGTGGTTTTTCAACACTATCACAAGTGCAAAAAGTGTTTTTTCCACACTAATACAAGTGCAAAAGTGGTTTCCTGCACCAACACAAGTGCGAAAAGTGGATTTTCAACACTAACACAAGTGCGAAAAGTGGGTTTTCAACACTAACACAAGTGAGAAAAGTGGTTTCCTTCACTAACACAAGTGCGAAAAGTGGTTTTTCAACACGAACACAAGTGCGAAAAGTGGGTTTTCAACACTAACACAAGTGCGAAAAGTGGTTTTTCCACACTAATACAAGTGCAAAAGTGGTTTCCTGCACCAACACAAGTGCGAATAGTGGTTTTTCAACACTATCACAAGTGCAAAAAGTGTTTTTTCCACACTAATACAAGTGCAAAAGTGGTTTCCTGCACCAAAACAAGTGCGAAAAGTGGTTTTTCAACACTAACACAAGTGCGAAAAGTGGTTTTTCAACACTATCACAAGTGCAAAAAGTGTTTTTTCCACACTAATACAAGTGCAAAAGTGGTTTCCTGCACCAACACAAGTGCGAAAAGTGGTTTTTCAACACTAACACAAGTGCGAAAAGTGGTTTTTCAACACTAACACAAGTGCGAAAAGTGGTTTTTCAACACTATCACAAGTGCAAAAGTGGTTTCCTGCACCAACACAAGTGCGAAAAGTGGTTTTTCAACACTAACACAAGTGCGAAAAGTGGTTTTTCAACACTATCACAAGTGCAAAAAGTGTTTTTTCCACACTAATACAAGTGCAAAAGTGGTTTCCTGCACTAACACAAGTGCGAAAAGTGGTTTTTCAACACTAACACAAGTGCGAAAAGTGGTTTTTCAACACTATCACAAGTGCAAAAAGTGTTTTTTCCACACTAATACAAGTGCAAAAGTGGTTTCCTGCACCAACACAAGTGCGAAAAGTGGATTTTCAACACTAACACAAGTGCGAAAAGTGGGTTTTCAACACTAACACAAGTGCGAAAAGTGGTTTCCTTCACTAACACAAGTGCGAAAAGTGGTTTTTCAACACTAACACAAGTGCGAAAAGTGGGTTTTCAACAATAACACAAGTGCGAAAAGTGGTTTTTCCACACTAATACAAGTGCAAAAGTGGTTTCCTGCACCAACACAAGTGTGAAAAGTGGTTTTTCAACACTAACACAAGTGCGAAAAGTGGTTTTTCAACACTA